>NC_056742.1:48703703-48856203 GCF_019279795.1 Protopterus annectens
AGATCTTTCTTCAGCTTTGGAAATCTATGCACAAACTCCTAAATCAAGATATCTCTCACTGATTGTTAATGACTGCAACCCCAATCTACATCAGATACATTTGTAGAAGTACATGACTGGAGTATTATATACTGCAACAGATGAAATACATGCCAATATAGATAACAAGAAATTCACTGGTACAATTGTTCACGGCTTAAAAAAAAAACCTTTGATTCAGGTGATCATAATTTAGAGTTACAAAACCAAGACAATACTGCATATCCTCAAGAGGTAACTTAAGAGGTCCAAGTCCTACACATTTAAGAGATCTTTGAAAATAGTGAATAGTTTTCTACAATGCACCCTGCTTAATTAACTTCTAGTTCCTCTGTAATTAATGACCTACTACCTTGCTTACTTGGAGATGGCATACTAATCACTAGAGCCAATATTTTTTCAATTAATTCTCCAAAGTATTTATAGCAGGACTTTCCAGGACTTTATCATTTGTTGCCCTGGCGGTTCCCAGTATGGCGAACAAGAAAACAAGGTAGCAAGGATCCCTGCTGATGTTATATATCTGTTGTCCTACTATGTTAGACCTTCCAAAAGTGGAATCCGTGATTGCATAATCCCATGGTGATTTGTAGTACTATCCACCTGTGGTACGCCTACTAGGACATATGATTAATACTGCTCTATAGAACTGTGTAGATGCATATCTTGTTGAGCAGGAAATTGCACTTTCAGATTGGAGGTACCTACAGGACAGAAGATAAGATCACCAGCAATCATATTCACTGTACTTTATGAGTACACGTTTACAATGGCAGTATGGCTAGTACTTCCCTACTACAGCTGTTGAGACATCCAAGTCCCCACCTGGTATGAATAGCTGGTCCTCCTGCCCAGTATGTGATCGCTGACATTCTGGCCTGTACCGCCTTTAGCTGCCAGGTATGTGCAATGTATGTTGAGGTCCTGCAGTACCACCTTCTCCTAGCTTATGAAGTTCTCCTTGTGTCACTTCCCTTCACAGACATATCTGTACCTGTATACCTGCAGGCAAAACATGTAATTTACTAGGTCTATGTGCTTCCTTGTGTATCTGTTACTTTGGTTTTCTTCCACTGTATTTGTCAGAGTAGCACCAGCAATTAGCAGATTTGGACTCAGATATACCCTTCAGTTATGTAGGGCCCTTTCAATCCTTCCCTGTACATGCCAGAATATTGCATGCAATATCCCGTGACCATTGCATCTACCAAAAGACATACTCTATAGTGCTGAGTGACTGTGTAGAGGATCTGTACTTGACATCTGCTGGTGCATGTGTGACTCTATATCTACAAGCTTTCACATGACTGCATGGTCTGCTACTAGCACTATGTGTACCACATCTGTTTTGGAATGCCCAAATGTGTCCCATCCTTACATATTTATCAGTTGTGCAAACTATGCACTGATCTCCCTCTCCTTGAGAGTTAACAAAGGTGTGGCAGGGGTGCAATAGCTACAAGTATCTGCCCAGTTCTCGTTCTTTCTCTCTCTAATGATACATGCCCTAAGCAATTTCAGTTCAAAAAATTTCACTCCCTTGTTTCAGAGCTGTCTGCAAGACTGTGGTGCTGCTTTATACTGCAGTAACACAGGCCACTTAGAGATGTGTGAAGAGTATTGATGCCAGAATGCCAGAGAGCAACAATTTGCATGAATTGCTTATTCTGTGAACTATACTTTCCACTCCTTGTAGCACGTGTTATGAGTTCACAGTGTAGCATGAGGCATGCAGTGCACATGCACATCCAGCAGGTCACAGAGTAGATATAGTACAACTACATTGATTGGCACATGTTTCAGCAGTGTACACCTGAGCTTCTTGATCTATCATATTATTTTTCAATTATATGTGATTAGTGGCCATGACTGTTTCAGCAAAAGTGAAGCTCTTGGCACCTTCTTACTTCACTATAATAGGACTGCAAAGAGTACTTAATGAGGTGGTATTAGGGCCACATTACAATGGTGAATGGCTGGTTTGACCTGGCACAGATGTTATCTGATGCTATTGTCATCAGCTGTATAGGAATTGCTGTAATAACTTGAGATGGTTACACCCAAACCTGTTCCACCTCTGGGAAGCAGAAATCCATAAAATGCAATCAGAGATGTACAATAAGTATTTGTCTGCAACTTATCTGCTGCTGTGTTTTGTTTTGTCAAATTGTGCTTAACGCCTTAACTGCTGAGCATTTCAGAAGTCCACCCACAGAATGTGTGTTGTTTTTGCATCTGTTTTTGGTCTTTGCATTTAAGAAACCTCTGTCTCCAAAAATGGCTTAACATTTATTCATGAAATTTTCAGAAAATGTTACTGATATGAATATCTGTTAAATGCCATTGGTTTGGGCACCTACCCTAAAAGACATAGAGTAACTGCATCTAACATTTTAATGAAAAAAAATCAGATTTTAGTATCATTTTTTATGCCTCACCCCTTACAAAGAAAGACTATATCACTTTTAAATGAATGCATATACTGTCATAGGTCTGAAATCATACCAGTTGCTTATTGTTCTTCTTTTGGCTTTTCCTGGTTAGGGGTTGCCACAGCGGAACTCCGGTCCGCTAATGATTGGCAGTAGATTTTTTTTTTTGGGTGCCTAGGTGTCAGCTTGATGCCCAACCTTCAACGAAGGCATGCCCATTCTACGCATGTCTTTTGAACGCCACTCGACCGCGAAGAGGACATGCAGACTCCACACAGAAGGCACTCCAGGTGAGAATCAAATGGGAGGACATCTTGCTGTGAGGCAACAATGCTACCACTGCACCACTGCATTATATGTTATATGTTTTTGTGAAGCAAACTGAAAGTTGTTCCTTTTCTTTTCAGCTGTATTGTAAACGTTGTACCCTGCCGCAATTCCTTTCTAAATTCAAATGTATTTTATTTATTTATTTATGTATTTATTTATTTATATTTGTTTACCAGGAAAGACTGAGTGCAAAACATACCCCTTTTCAGCATAATGAATGATAAACATATGAAGGATCATTAATAAAAATAATAGAAATGTATATGTAAAAGCAAAACATGACAAATATAGAGAAAATAGCATTCTAGATACATAAAGTTCAAGTCAGTAGTATGGCAATATACACCACTGATCACAGTTGTGTAATTTTGCAGTGCAGTATGATTTAAGAATGTAAATTATGTATGGGAATGATGTAGTTTATACCAGGACTATCCCCTGTACTGCTTATAGACAGAAGCTGCAAAAAAATGCTCTTCCTTACAATACAGCACTATAAATACTCAATGGTATTACTAGAGAAGTAAGCACTATCTTACCCAGAACTAATCACTAACCTTTGGACAGTATAACATGATAGACATTGAAATATATAAGGTGATAATCAGTTTGGCTTAAAATGGCCTTCTAGGGCAGTTAACGTAGTACTTGCCCATGTGCAACCAGAATATTTAATTAATATGAGGCTATGATATGCATGAATCATTTGAAATGAGCACATGAACAATGATATAATTATATACTTAAGGTAATAAAGTAATCAGCATGAGTATGGGCACAGGTGAAGGGATTTACATCCAGTGACACAACCAGGAAGAGGAGAGATAGTCGTTGAGATCTGATGTCTTGTAAAGTTGATTAGCCAACTATCTAACAGTTTCAGCCATGCTATTCCATTATTTGGCTAAAGAATAGGGGAAGTGGACTGCCAAATTAATTTGCTTTTTTCAAGTGGTAATACAAAGATCTCATTAGCGTGCAGGTCACAATTTGGGAGGTACCATTCTAGAAGGGAATGTAAGGCATGACATATGTCTGGGTGAAGGAGGATTTCGTGAGTGATCCCTACAGAGGTATACCTTAGAATGGGACGTTCAAGCCTCTGTTTTCAGGCAAGATCATAAAAATTTCCATTTTGGAGATTAGTGGCAAGTTTTATTACTTTGTTATAACATTATTCTCCTCAAGTCTGTGTGGAGCAACGATTGATGAAAATGGATGCAGCATACAGAAGTCCAAGTAACTGATATGCAAAGGTTTTGTGAGCAGCAGGTTCTATGGTTTGACTATTGATCACATTCCTAGATTTTGTTTTCTTTTATAATTACTATGTGTTCAATATGTTGGTTAAATTTGGTGTTTTCATTTATGGTATCAACCGATAATTTTGTGTGGGATACAATTTCAGTCTTTGTATTACTAGATGAATTACTGGTGAATTTATTTGTTAGGAGAAAAGACGGAGATGGAGAGATAATTATGTTTATTTTTTGAGGGGGTAGGAGAAGTTCTGAGCTTTGTAATTACTTTTTATGGATGCAAATAATTGTTCTGAGGGGGGACAGTAGCTCTCTGATGATTGAGGCAGAGCAGATCATGGTAGCATCATCTTCATATTCTCATCATCATCATCATCATTCCTCTTTCTCACATTTTCTACATGAGGTTGGCTTGCCACATCACCTGTTGCCACCTGTCTTGATTAAATGCCATGCTTGACTGCTACTGGTCTTCTTTCACACAATCCATCTATTTCCTTGTTGAAAGGCCTTGTTTCCTCTTGTTTTTTTTTTTATCTCTCTCAAGGCTTCTTCACCAAATCATCTTCTGCAGTTGTGCACATGTACCCAAACCAGAGTAATCTACATATTGTATCAATTTACAATAGCGAGTTGCAGATGGTAGGTCGTTTATAAATAAATTGAAAAGTGAAGGACTAAGGATAGACCATGAAGGGACAACAGCAGTTATAAGCAATAAAGTTGAGTTAGTTTCTTGCCACTGAGCACAGTGGGTTCTGTTCTCTAAGTAACTCTTGAATCATTGTATAGAAGAAGCAGAGTACCAAGTTGTCTGAGTAGTGCTGTATCAAAAGCATTAGAGAGATTGGGAAATAATAAGGCCACTTTCTTTTCTCTTTATTACAGTCTTGGCAGACTGAAGTTAGGAAAGATAAGAGGAATGTGTTGCTACTCTGATTGGGTCTAAAGCTGTATCGGGATGGTAAGAATAAGTTATTTATGACAGAATTTAAGAGTGGACATATTTTTCTACGATCACTGAAATGGGAGAGAAGATGGATATAGGTCAATAGTTCGAAATATCATTGGAGTTTTCATCTTTTTGAAGAAGGGTGATGGAATACTTGCAGAAGTCTGTGATGATTTACTATCATTCACTCGACACACAGGTGGTTGAGTCCACCTGCACCAGTCCCACATTGCAAACACTGCAAAGTCAAAACATGATATTACCATTTGCCCAAACTTGCCCCTTCTTGACCCATGGTAACACTTGTTCCTGGGTCCAGAGTGGTAGGAAGTTTCATGGTCGGAGTTTGTGTCACGTATACTGGTATTTAGTATTCCAAATTTCACAGAAAGGTTTAATGCATATGTTGAATCTACCGTCTTTGTTGAATTAATGACTGTAAACCATCTGTGACATAGCATTATTGAGATTACCTATTAATGAGAAAGGATATTGGGTATTGTAAGGGTTCTGCTGCAATTTTTTGTGTGCTTTAATTTAAATAGATAATACCTTGCTGTTGAAATGGGTTTAAGAGATAAGCAATTTATTTTTGGTGAGATGCAGAGAAATTTGGATTAACAAGAGTGATAACTTGTTTAATAATGGAAGGTGTAGGATTAGTGAACATTAAATCAACATACTGCACTTGTATTTGTATCTTTGTGTAGCGTTCTTGATTGTACAGTGTGTCCTGATTTCAGAAGTATATTTACTGTGGCCCAAAAGGCTTTGGGTGATTTTAGCTTAGTGTTTTGTTTGCTAATGAAGTTTTTTTCCCCGTTATGTTCAGTCTGTTTTATAGATGTTACCTAGGTGATGGAACGATTAATAGTTATGCTGATTTTTTTTGTGGTACATGTATTCTAGGCCTTGTCTCTATATCTCACTATCATTTTGTTTCTAATTTTAGCCATGAAGAGGGTATCTCCTTGACCCACTTTCTTTACTAGAGGTGCTTGTTGCTTAAGGAAGATAGCATTGCATGTTTTGAGTGCAGCCTCTAGTGGGAGCTGTATCATTATATCCCAATAACACTGCTTTATAGTTAAACATAAGATGCCAGAATTTTATTTGGATTGGATTTCCAACAAAGTTATAATGATGGGGGGCAGAAGGGGCTGGAACTTTTGCGAACTTTCTGATGATATGGCATAGTGGTCTCTAGGGGCATCAGGAAGGCTAATGCCTGTAAGAATTTATTCAAGCTAGCATTTAGTGACAATCCAGAGTGGAGTTAATGCCTGTGGTTTTATTATGTCTACTGGGCCTATGGATTGACTAAGAGAGACCAAAGAAGTTTATTGAGTGTCTGGGAGGAATTTGATACCGGGTGGTGCAATTCAGATTGACATCACCTAGTATGATGATTTCATGACTCACTGTTGAAGTTGCTTATGATAGGATGTTTTGTAATACTGTCATAAATGCAATGAGGAATATAGAAAGCTATAATACACAAGGATTCATGACTTTTTGGTTTGAAGAAATTTATTAAGATTTAAGCACTGTAAAACTGGGAGACTGTGTTGGTGTAAATAGGTAGTTTTGGGGAGTTGCTGTATAGAATAGCTTTGCAACCGTCTCTTTTGATCTTACAATCTAGTCTATGGGTGCTGTAATTTGGAGTGACAATGGATTCATCTTTAATTGTATTTTTTAGTCATGTTTCAGTAAGGCTATCAGGGGAATGCTGATGTATCCAGGGACAGACATCAGCAATTATTGTTTCTGAACATGTCTGATGTTCAGGTTAAAAAGTTTAAACTCATTATTTTTTTATTTAAGGAGGTGGAGTAAATGCAGTGGATTGAAGGTCACTTGCTTTCATATTCCAGTCCTGTTAAGTAAGGCTGAAATTTAGATGAATGTCACTAGATAGACTAAGGCTTTTGAAAATTATTGCAGTGATATTGAACATATATAATTTTAGCCATGCTCTGAGTGTTTTTGAGGGTGTTTATTGTATTTTAGACTCGATAATTGATGAGGTTTATACAGATTCATGAAGGTAATGTTGTACACACAGGAAGAGATTATTTCTTCAGTGGCTGTTTTTGAACTGTGTAGTTTAGTATTATGGTTACAATGAGGGTTGCTGCACTGATGAGAATATGGGATAGTGTCAGCTGGATGAGGGCCAATAGCAGAATGGAAGTGATGATGTTATGGAGACTGATAGCTGGCATGACTTATGAAATGGTTGGAGTTTGATACATAGCCATTGCGGGTGAAATGAGATGGTGGAGGTTGGGAAAATTTGGATGGAGGAAGCAGGCAGAGAAGATGGGTGAGACAGGAAGATATGGATGGAAGAAAGAGGAGAAGTGAGTTATTAAAAGGGGTGAGTCAGGAAATAATAGATGTAAGAGAAGGAATAAGGGGTGGGACAAGAAGTAGCACATGTGAAAGAGGCAGTGATGTGGTGATAGAGAGGACTGTATAGAGATAAAGAAAGGTTTGAGCAATATAAATGAGAGTAATGGGGTATTTGGAAACTGAGGGTAGGGCAAGGAGTGAAGTAAAATCGACTGTAGCAAGACTGAGCAGAGCAGAACAGGATGGACCCCAGGCTGAGATTTGATCCCAACCACCCCCCTCAAAAAAACAATATATATCTGCTGCTGGAACACAAGAACTAGGTAGAAGATCCTTTCAGCTGTAGCCAAGAGCTAAGAAGTCAAAGTTCCATGTAAGTTATGCATGGTTGTATGAGAAGGTATGCCTAAGAGGGAAAGATAGGAAAATATGACACAGGAGTGGGAGAAGTACTTTTGAGGAAGATCAGCTATGCAAGGCTTTGTGAGGCCACACACAAGTACGATCTAGCTCTATGAAGTGCAGCAGTTTAAATAAAAGTGTGGACTTCGGCTGTGAATTGTCCATCCCTATGCATGGACCAAAAACATATAAAGAAGCTAATACACTACAAAATGAACTTATTGTTTCTTCCACTGATTAATATTTTTTAAATTCGGCAATTTCTATTGTTCTCAGGCCTTAATTTGTCAGCTAATACATAGCTATTTTTAGTGAAGTTCATTAGGTTTATGGCCCATGATTGTTACTACCAGCACTAGTCTTATGGAGGCATTTGAATGTTTTGGATTTGCCAGTATATTGACAATCTCTCTGTACTCCTTCAAGAATCCCTTGCAAAATGCTAATAGCTAGACCCCATGTAATCCCATTTTCATTTTGTTTTGCACAACCTAATAGCTTATAAAGAAACAGACCATAGATTCTCAAATACAGGTAAGCCTCTCAGACCCACCGAAAATATACACATTTGGATATAACATACAAAAATTACAGAATAATGCCTTTTCCTGGAAAAGAGTATTAGCTTTGGTTCTTTTTCATAAGAAAACATCAGTAATATGATTCAGATATATACTGTGTGTCAGCATGAATTAATGTAAAAAAATACATTGTGAATGGTAAATTCACAGTAAACAAATGGCTACATAAGACTACTGCTGGTACCTCAAAATAATGGCTCATTTCTCTGTAACTTTTAGAAGTATTTCTCGGAATAAGTAAGCAATAATGCCCTTGGGTGTGTGTGTTCCTATGTAAATAACACACGCCCAGCAGTGTTGAGGCCAATCCTGGAAGGGCATTATTTACACAACAACACACACCCTGCAGGGCATTATTGCACTTAGAAAATCGGCTGTTTGTAAAATTGTTGTGTGTTACTTATGTTTTTATTACAATATTATTTTTTTAATATATTTTGATGTAAAATGGTTCCTCCACTTAATGTTTCCAACTTATTGTAGTATATGTAAATGGTGTTGGCTGAAGTATTTTATATCCAAACTATAACATTTTCAGAAAATATTTAGATATTTACTTCATTTTTTGGTCCTTTACTCCTAAAGCTTGTGGTTTCTTGTCAGTCGTTGGGGTATGAAGTCACTAAATAATGACATACATTTCAGTTTCAGACTTTTATTTCCTTCAGAAAATGGATGCTAAGACAAATTCAGTTATTCAAGCAACTTTCTAATTTTACAAGAATGATACTTATAATCTGATCCTATTTTTGTGCATTCACTCCCCCTTTATTTTAAGCTTTATCTAGATTTCTTGAGAAACTAAGAGACCAAGAGGTATACAAACACCTCTTAATTTCTGCTGCCACTGTTCAGCCTCAGTCTTTATCTCTCTCTTTCTTATTCACACACACACAAACACACGTCCGCTTTCATGCACGCAAGCACATGTACACTCATACATGTAAACAGAAACACATTTGCTACTTAGTGAGCGCAAAATAAATGGCCTCTATTACATTTTTAATGGTCTGAACTCCAGCTAATATGCTGCTGTGAAGTGGTGCCTCATTTATCAATGGGTATTACTTGCACACTAACACCCTGCTGGAGAATGTTCATTCTCCAAACAGATTGGAGATGCACAGGTTGCCCATTCTTTAGTATATAATAACCCTCAGCTACCAAATACGTCTAACTGGTTGTCCCAATTCTAAAGACACATGCAGAACTTTATCTTGTAATGCAGTTTCTTGCCTGTGAGTCTAAACCTTTGGGTAGGAGGTCACAAGTTCAGTGACAAAAAAAAAATCTGTATTTCTAATGTATTACCAACTCAATTAAGTTATTGTATTATGTGTTCACCACAGCATCCACAATGAAAAATCTGTGTAATGCAGAATTTTAGACAGTGGCTGCAAATGTACAAAAAATAAAGCCACTGTCCCTATCTTTGAAAGATTATGGGCAGGATTCACGAAGGCTTGCACGGAGTCTAAGAGTAGTGTAAGACTCCATGCAGCCCTCGCGATCCAGGAACAGCCCGAAATTCTGTGTAAGAGACCAGCTAAAACGTCTCTTACACGGAGTGGGCGTGGATATGCTAATCACCTCACTTGCAGCTGAAAGGCATGCAAATGAGGTAGATTACTGATCCACGAAGCCCAAACCAGCCCGTGTAAGAGCCGTTTTAGCTGCAGAAATGTACTCAGTTGACAACTGAGTACGTTTCTGCAAAAAACACAATGGAGCCATGTCAGCTCCAAATAAAGGGTGCATATGTGTCAGGCAGCATGCCAATGGCCAAATATGTGGCCATTGGCAAGGTACCCAGATGCAAATATGAGAAATAAATATTTTTTTTTCGGCGATCGCCGATGTTTAAACACAGCGCAGCCCCGCGCAAACAGGCTGCGCTATATAAAACATAAAAATGAAGGTTATAAACCCACAAATGTGGGTTTTATGCAATACATGGATTTACAATGCAGGGACCAGCAGACCAAAAGCAACATGGCCACCGTTTAGTGGTTACTAAGGGGGAAGCTGAGTCTAAGACATGTAACTAAGCATTAGTAGGCAATCTGATGTAAATGAGTGTTAGGATACTGAATCCCACTGTCACATAGCAAATGAGCACATTCTGAGTAGTGTAGGAGTTACATAAGGGGGAGGAATAGAGTAAGAGATAGGTAACATCACAGGGGGGAATGGCAGAAAGAAATGCAGTTCATTGGAGGTCAGTGTTACATGACAGATGTCAGACACATATCATGGAAAGAGGAGTGCCACAAGATAAGCATGGGAAAGTCAAGAAATGGAAGGTGTACACTGTTGCTTACACCAAAGTTTCTTGCTGGGTGTGCATGCACACGTGTGCGCGCCATGAGGCTCGAGTAGGGCAGTGTGTGCTCGTGTAAGGCAGACTGAGCATGTGGGAGCCTGTTGGCAGAATTGTAAAACTATTTGCGCTGGTGTGCGTGTGTTTTAACCCGAATAACAAGATTCTAAACCGTGTAAGCATGTGTGCGCGCGTGTAAGCCACTGTGAGCGTGTTTCTGCTGGTATGCGCATTGCTCCCCCCTGAGGAAACAGAAAGGAAAAAGGAAGCAACAGAATTAGTAGGAAGCTAGCAAGGAATACTGCTGGAGCTAGCAGGTGAAAACAATTAGAAGCAGGCAATTACACAGGCAGAATAGTAGCCCAGCCAAACACTTAAAACTCTGCAAACAGCAGTGCAGGATGTTTCTCTCAAGAGACACTGCAAGACAGGAGTAAGCTATTAGAAGTGAAAACTGAAAAAGCTGAACTCAGAGCAGAAATGTTAGGGGCTGCCATAGCTGTCATAAGGAGACATAGGCAACTTGCTGAGGGTGGTGACAATGCAAATGGTGCCAGACAACCCACAGTGAGGAGAAGGAGAAGAGTGTACAGGCCCAGGGTCACCTACCATGGGTTACATGAGCTGGAGATAGTGGAGCACTATAGAGTGGACAGAGACATCCTGCAGCAAATTGTTGAGCTGTGCAGGCCATGCCTCACACACAGAACCAACAGTGGGGAACCCATCCCAGTGGAAACCAAGGTATGTGTTGGCCTAAGAATACTAGCAACAGGTACCTTCCAGAGACCAACTGGTGATATGATGGGGATATCACAGGCATCAGCCTCCAGGGTACTGCACCAGTTCCTGGATGCCATGTCAGCACATGTCAGTGATCATGTATATTTCCTCAATGCCCGTGAGGTATTGGCCAGCAATATGCGTCTCTTCCAGCAAATAGCAGAATACCCTGAGGTAGTGGGTGCAATAGACTGCACGCACATACGCATCAAAGCACCAGCCGGTGAGTGGGGTAGGGCCTACATAAACCACAAGGGCTTCCCCTCCATCAACTGCCAGGTCATTTGTGATGCCCAGGGCATAAAAATGAATGTGTGTGCTGGCTGCCCTGGGAGCTACCATGATTCCCATATCTGGCATTTGACGCAGCTGTACCAGACATTTGCCAATGGGGACATCCCACATGGACACCTAGTGGGGGATGCAGGTTATGCACTGGAGCCATGGCTGATGACACCCATCCGAAACGAACACACACCTGAACAGGAACGCCATAATGAGGCAACCGTACAAACACGTAATGTAATAGAGCGTGTGTTTGGGCTGCTCAAGTCACGGTTCCGGTGCCTGGACACATCTGGTGGAGTCTTGCAGTACTCACCAACTACATGTACCCAAATTGTCATGGTATGTGCTATACTACATAATATGATCTTGCGAAACAGCTGCAGCAGGACCAGCATAGGGCCGGGCCAAACAGCCCCCCACCATTGCCAAGGCCATCACAGGCAGAGCGTGACTCGGAGGAGGAACAACCTGAGCCTGCCCAAGTAGGCAGAAGGAGGCGTGCCCAGTATGCCCTGGCCTTAGCAAAGAGGCAATGCATAGCACATACACTGGCTCAGTAGGAACCCTGGGAATGGTACCCCTCTCTGACTCACTCATATAATAACAGGGATGCCTAAAATGACATAACCTGCTCTCAAACATGTACAGGGAGTGTAGTATGTTCATCCAACAGAGGCAGCCCTGCAGCACCACCTGAGGCATGAATGCCATGTGTTAAGCAATGTAACACCATGTAGTATATGCAAACTTGATGACTATGACTAACATCCTACCCTCACCAAGCATGATGCCACAATATGACGATGAGATGATCAATTGCAATAATTGGCTGAAGTATTGCTGTTAGTCAAAGGGGATCCAATGTGTGCCAGCCTGGGATGACATGCTGAGCATGACATGATGCTCCACCTGCTAGGGGTGGCGTGCACCTATCAGTCCTGGCCATATGGATACTGGCAAAGGCTGTTGTTACCCACAGTGTGCCTTGAATAGGTAAGGCTCAAAACACAAACCCACCTCCGTAGGTATCACAAGGGATAAGAACCTAGATGTAATTCCACCCAATGCCAGAAGTCTAAACAGCAAGATGCATGCAGTCTAAACTCCCCCAGTATGGAAAATGTTGATATCTGTCCTGTAACAGAAAACTGGGTCAAGGCTCACAACAGCACCCTAACTCTACCAGGTTACACCTCATACTGTGCTGTACAGCCTCAAAACATGGAACAAGCTACAAAAGGAGGGTGACTAGCAATAATTGTCAAGGATAACCACACCCCCATGTTGGTACCACAACAAGAAGCAGCATGGACTAGCCATGGTCAAGTAACAGTGGCTAAAACTGCCTCCCAGTTTATAGCCTGCTACAGACTACCGTCCTACACTCTCACACACAGGAACCCCACTCAGCCGTCCTGAAGACACTGGACAGTATGAATGTCTCACCAAATACCAAACAAGGTACTCACAAATTACCACATAGGTGGTAATCCATTATGTATGGAAGAAGTAATCAGGGACCTAGGGACACAAGTGGACAGTAACCTGTCATGTGATACTCACATTGCCAACATGGCTAGGAAGACTGTCTATATTGGACACCGTATCATGAAAGGATTCACATCTACATCAACAGAGGTCATTGTGCCCCTATACTGTTCTCTTATCAGACCCATAATCTAGTACAATGCCTCATTTGGGATGTACCTTACCCGACACCTGCAGCAGTTAGAAAGACCTCAAAGGTACCTCACCAAGAGGTTAAAGGGTCTCAAATATTTGTCATATGCTGCCTGGCTGTAGACACCCCAGCTGTATGCAGTCACATACTGCCTATGTAGAGGCGTTGCATGCCTGTTGTACAAGGCCATGTCCAACACAGGAGTAATGGACATGCTCCATCCCAGAAAACCCAATTCCATCGGAGCTGTGAGAGTGAGAGATGTCAGCCTCAACACATAATGACATAGGATGTACTGGAGGGACAGATACATAACCCAGAGGCTCCCTACACCCTGGAACAGAATCCCACTCCATGTTAGGCAGAGCCCCTCACTGACTCTCTTCAACAGGAATCTTGCCAAGTGGATGGATGATCGTAGATGTACACTGGGGGTCTTCACTGTGTCACATCCAGACAGAGGCACAGTAAAGTAAATCATAAATGGCCATAATATTCACATAGCAAGGGGTGGCGAAAGCCACACACACTCTGGCTAGGCTTAGAAATGCCCTTGGGCGGATAGCCTAGTATGAACCTATGAAGATACAAATTGTACAGCACACTAAGGATAATCACAAGGCTTTCTTAACTGATGGTAGGAACCTTGTTGGGAATTCACAGATATGCTCTGAATCACTCAAATATTACAAACAACATACCAAACACACACACATATTGCCAACATCCAACCTGACAGGTGCAGTGCAACCACCCCCCCCCCCCCAAAAAAAATGCAAAATATCTATCCCAGCAGAGTGCTGGCTCCCTGACATTGCAGATGCTGAGGTAACAGCCAGCATCTACAAAGCAAAACACACAGCATCAATGGTATGAGATGGTGTCCTGGGCTGAGTCCAACATGGACTCCAAGAAGAATGGAATGCCAAATAACACTACTGCTCAATGTCAGCCTTACCACAGGATATGTACACAAAGAGCAGTGTACAACAACAGTGGTCCTTCTCCACAAAGGTGTTGCCTGAATAGATACTGCAAACTACCACCCCAGAATGCTGACAAGCTTGGTCTGCAAAGCTATGGAAAGGATCAGCATGTACCTCAGACATAAAGATATTGGGGACCTACTGACACTGGACCCTACCCAGTGTGGCTTTCTTAAGTGCAGATCCTGCCCCTTAAACATGTTTGACTCATTTGAAACAGTCATTAAGGTCATTGATGATGGGAATGTGGTCCACACAGCCTAGCTGGACCTTGCAAAAGGCTTCCATACAATACCCCACATGTTCATTATAGATAAGCTCACCAGCTTAAATATAAACCCCTATGTCAGTAGAGGGGTTGCAAACCAGACCAAGGACAGAACTGACATGGTCAGAAATGCTGCAGCCATGTCAGACTACAAACCAGATACAACTGGCATCCCACAAGGCTCGGTCCTGGGACCTCCCTTGTTTGGTATATATGTCCCATAGGTACAGGCCAACATGGAAGGACTGTGTCTCAATAAGTTTGCAGAGGACTACAAACTGACCACCATATCTGACCCTCCAGCTGACACAAGCATCCCACAAAAGGGCCACATAGAAACAGACAACTGGTGCCATAGCCATGTTAGCAAGCTAATTGCAGAAAAGTGTATAGTCAACCCCTGTGGATATACAGTAAGTGCCCACCAATTACCACATAGGTGTTAACCCATTAAGTACTTAAGATGTAATAAGAGACCTGTGGACACAAGTTGATAGATATCTTGCATTGGACAAGCATGTGGCTGTAGTGGTTACAGAAACATACCATATACCCACCTAATCATGAAGGTAGTGAGATCTAGATCAGGGGAGGTCATTGTGGCTCTGCAGTCATCCTTCATCAGCGTCACAATTGACTACAATGGCCCCTGTGGGATGTACCTCAGCAGACACCTCCATCAACTGGAAAGACCCCAAAAGTACCTCACCAGGAGTATCAAAGAGCTTGAACAGATGCCATGTGTTGCCTGATTATACAAACTGCAGCTCCACACACTGTCATACTGCCCGCCCAGAGGCAAGCTGTGCCTGATGTATAAAGCCATGTCCAAGCTGGAATCAATGAACATGCTGCACCTTGTACAATCTGAATGGCAGTGAGCTATGCACATGAGAGACCTGAACCCCAGCACTGACATACATAGGACAAGCTGTACTGAATGATCCATAACACAGAAGACACCCCCACTCTTGAGTAAACTCCCAGTACAGGTTAGCCAGAGAGTCACCCATCGACTCTCAAGAGGAATCTTGATGAGTGGATGGGAGATGGTAGGTGTACCCTGGGTATCACTGTTATGTCACAGGTAGACGGAGGCACAGTATACTAACCATGACATATGTCATGGCAAACTCCAGTTACAATGTGTGTCGAAGGACAAACACACTCTCTGACTAGCATTAGAAATGGCCTAGGGCACATCGCTAGTGTTTGCCAATGTACACCTATGTTGTGGAATACACTACCAATGTTGGACAAGCCTGGTTTAAGTAGTCCATATCTGAACATAATGCAACATGGTCATATGTGCACAACTGGCCCCTAAACAGTCTGTTGTGCTCACTATGAAAATTTAAAGCAGTGATAGGACTAAAGCCCAGGATACTGTCCACCACAGTGAAAGTACTGAACCAGTACACTATATGGTACTACAGTGTTAGGTCAGTATGAAAGGATGTTGACAACTGTATGCAAAGTATCCCATGCAAACCCTGCAGGCACAGAATAATCCCTGTTGTGTTCAGACATGAAGCAGTTGGCCAGTAAGTACACAACATGACACCCAACACACAACCATAAACGTGAGATATTGTTGAAGTTCACGCTCATCCACATATGTGGTGGACTGCAGAGTTCAACATATGGAAAGCTCACACTGGGCATGCTCGCACACTTTGATAAATGAGACATATGTCAGACAACATGCCATGGAAAGGCTGAACTGGGCATGCTCACACACTTAGGCCATATCTCAGTTTAGCTGTTGGCCACACATATCTGGTATTTGTACGTGTCATTCCAGGAACCAACCACATTACAGCAATCTGCCCAGTGCACACAGTTAAATGACTACAGAGACATAAGTGATATAGTGGATCCCCCTCATATTCAAACATCTTCCACAGATACACAAGTTGTTCATAGAAACAGGGAATGCTATGGCAATAAAGACCTGCAAACAGCCTATCAGCAACAAATATTGCGCATCTGACAATTAAACATATGGGTGTAGAGGTCAATACTAGGTTGTTTGCCCTAGGGAATGAAAGCTTAGCCAGAGTGTGCTTGGCGTCTGCATTCCCAGTACAGTAGGCTACTGTGCCACTGTAAAGTAGGTCACATAAGGCACCGTTTGAGGCTAGTGTGCTGTGCCTCCATCAAGCAGGGACACAGTGGAGATCCCAGGGGTTGAATTTGCTATGCCACATCCATGTTGTTGGTGTGTGCTGGAAGAGGGTTGGTGAGGACCTCTAACAGTAAGTGGGCATCAATAACAGACTGAGTGGAGCCTTATCTGCAGTGTTTGGACAATTTCACTGTCAACACATTGTCGTGATGATTAAGAGGGATTGAAGTGTCGTGCCAGTACTGTTTAGAGATGTCCTCCCTCTGTGGGCTACTGCTCAGCAATGTATTAGCTCACTCCATCTGTTGGACAGCTCATATATGGCTGGTGTACACCTGACAGGGTGTCCTGTTGTGGAGGAGTCATGGGTATATTTGGGATAGCATGATCAATGCAAACCTTCCACATGCTCATAGAATGCAATTGTCAAGGATTATGCAGAGTGGTCTGTATACTCCCCCAGCATGGGTCCTTTGAAGTCTTCCACCCCAGTCTTCACAAGTGCAAAGTCTGCTTTTGATAAATACACTTTGTTTGCAGTGAAAACCTTGCCTGGGGGTGGGGATGGGATATGGATGTCCAGGGAAAGGTGGGTATGGTCAGATATCAACAATGGTGGTCTACCTCTGGTGTGGAACAGTGAGTACCCATGTTGCAGATGGTCAGGTGCAATATGTATCCCCCTTGTGGCTGTGGTGAGTGGTCCTGCCATAGCACATGGACTCACAAATTGTAGTGGCTGTAGGGTAATGTTGTAGAGGCCTGAGTAGTTCCCACACACAATATACCTGTACCTGACATTAACAACTGGAATGGTGTATGTGAACACCTTCATATCTTGGCACTGTTCCCAGGGAAGCAAAGTGTGTGTCCTGGATGTGGGAGGGGTGGTCTGAACTGGTTGTGTTGTGTGTTATAGGTCCTGTGGTCACGAAGCATGGTATAAAACATAACCTGCCAGTGCTGATATGCATATCTGACCCTGAAGTAGGTGGCTGCAAATGCATATATATGCTATCCCCCACCTGACAGTTAGTAATAGATGTACATACCTCTGTATAAATAATAATGTCAGCGCCCTATAAATACTGGAGGTGCAAAAGAGATGCTCAGTAATTTGGATAGTGCACTCTGCTAATGCGTCTCCCTCAAGTGTCATAAAATAGTTAGGTAGGGGTTTGAATCCTGCAAGTGCTCAGTGTCTGTGCGTGTGGATGAGTGGGGTTGGTGTGTGTGCAATTCTGTGTGAGAGAAATGTCCCTTTTGGCAACTAGGAGAACACACTACAGGATGCACATTCCCCTTTCTAAACACTGATGATGTCAGCACCCTATAAGTAAAGCAGGAGAAGGGAAACCTCCAAGTAATGCGAATAGTGTGCTCCGCTAATGCGTCCGTCTTGAGTGTCATAACATAGTTAGGTAGGGGTTTGAATCCTGCAAGTGTGTGTGTTTGGGTGAGGGGGGTTAGTGTGTGTGCAATTCTGTGTGAGGGAAATGTCCCTTTTGGCAACTAGGAGAACACACTACAGGATGCACATTCCCCTTTCTAAACACTGATGATGTCAGCACCCTATAAGTACAGCAGGAGAAGAGAAACCTCCAAGTAATGCGAAAAGCGCGCTCCGCTAATGCGTCCGTCTTGAGTTTCATAACATAGTTAGATAGGGGTTTGAATCCTCCAAATGGCAATTGTTGGGGGGGTGAAAGTAGGGTGTGTGCAATTACATGTGTGAAAAAACTGACCCTTTTGGCAACCAGTACAACACACCAGCTGCTGCATATTCCAATCTCTACACAGAGTTGATGTCAGCACCCTACAAGTACAGCAGAAGAGGGCAAATCTCCCAGTAATGCAAATAGCATGCTCTGCTACTGCGTCTCTCACTACTGTCATAGCACAGTTAGTTATGGCTTTGAATTCCACACATGCCTCGTGTGTTTTTGTCACACAGAATGCCCATGTGTGTGGGTTGTTGTTCACAATAATGCATGACATCGATTAAACCAGTAATGGCAATGGACACAGATGATGAATGTGTGTGCCAAATACACATATGTACCTGTGACCTTCAATAGTTCCCATGTCTGACGCCTGCCACATGTGGATACATGGTATTTGCACTGGATAACATTATGACTGTGGTCTTCTGTGCAGGTGCTGCATGTGGTATGTGTATATACAGTGTGAGTTGTATATGGTATCATCCTAGAAGCGAGGGATACACATCTGGTCTGGGGCATATAGTCTACATGTTGTTGATGAACAGGTGCTGCATGTTTTCACCTGTTGTGGGAGTGGTAACAAGTTGTTCCATAGCAATGCAGTGACTACATGCTAGGAACCTTTCAGCTAGGGTGTTGTAGCTACAGTAATTCATCAGCATTCAGTAATACTTCAGCATTCTTGGTGAGGGTATGATGCCAACCAAGGTCAGGGTCATACCAGCCTGTGCCACATGCTCAGAGAGCCCTTCTATGTTCCCTATCATGTAGTCCAGGGAGGTACATCACAGGTCAGCCATAGTGGCATGGACAATGACTGAGTCATATGTGTACAGGAAAACAGGAACTGGAACAACTCACCAAGCCTGGACAATACCAACGTAACGGTAATTAAAGTCAGCTAAAAAATCTCTGTGAAACAGCTTCCAAAGCTAGTGAAGTAGCGAGCCAAGCAGCACAAATGAGTACTAGCCAAGAATACCAAAGTTCTTCTTTTGAAAATAAAGGAGTAGCAACCAGGTATTTCCACCAGAAAACTTTTATTCACAAAACGAACACCAAGCGCTTTCGCCTGGACAATTCCAGGCTTTTTCAAGGTTAAATTACTAGTGTGGCCACACTGTATAAATACACTAGTTGATCGGCCAATTAAACAATTAAGTTGGCAATTAGAGTAAAGCAATCAACTTTTAAAGTGCAATAGTGCTGCTAACTTTCTACTTTGTTTGAGAAGTATGATGTCAGTACACACTAACAAACAACTGAATCAAATTATAGATGTTAAAGAAAGTTAATCCTTTCTATGTTCATTAAGGTAAACAAAGTACACAGTAACTCGTGAATAATCAATTTATATAGCACTTGCAGATCTTTCAGTTAAAAATGACATCGTTAAAAAATAAAAAATAAAAATAAAAGTAAAATTTATAACAAAAAAATGTACATACTATTGTTAAAAAGTAACCATAATAATCATGGTTATTCTTACACTAAAAAATCTATTTAACATTAATGCAAAAATTAAATTCATTAATGTTAAAATAATTATAATAACAATAATTAAATCCTGATGTAAATTGATGTATTAATATTTCTTTATATAGAAAATTACATATAATTAAATTCAAGTGTTCCTAAAAATTTCATAAATTTTTTGGTATATAAACAAGCAAAGTTTAAAAATTGTTTATAATTTGTTCCTTTTCATTTTCAATATACTATTAATGCTAATGCCCTCATTCATTCCTGGAGTCCTTGAAGCATCTAATTTAATTTGCCAGGTTACCTCTCTAGTTTCCAGATACGTTTCCCAGTCACCTCCCCTGGGGTCACTGGTAACTTGTTCCAGAACAAAAAATTTTAAACACATCTTGTGACATGTTAGAGAGTGTTTAAAGAAAGCATTAGTGTTTTTCTTTTTCTCAATATCATATACATGTTCGTATATCCGTTTTTTAAGCGTTCTGGTGGTTTTACCCACGTAGCTACAGTAATTCATCAGCATTCAGTAATACTTCAGCATTCTTGGTGAGGGTATGATGCCAACCAAGGTCAGGGTCATACCAGCCTGTGCCACATGCTCAGAGAGCCCTTCTATGCTCCCTATCATGTAGTCCAGGGAGGTACATCACAGGTCAGCCATAGTGGCATGGACAATGACTGAGTCATATGTGTCCATGCCTCTGACTGACCTGTATGCTTGTGTTATGTGGTGGACCATAGTGCCCCACGGGCATATCACTGTGACCTTCACCTCGTCCAGCCTGGTGAGCGGGACCTCACTGTACCGGACAATAAAGGTACCTAACACAACTGTAGCAGGTGTGTTGTCTAACCGTACAGGCTGTGACTGTTTGGCACACAGGATTTGTGTGCTATGTGCTGCACGTGCTGTGTTCAGGCTTAACGTATGCCTGTGTGCCAGCTGCAGAGGTGTCTACTGCTCAGGCAGGATGCTATTCTGAGGCTCCACAAATGCCCCAGTGTGTTCATGTGTTTGGATTGCTGTCAGTGTAGGTCTACATCAGACTGGTATTTTAGTCACTGTAGTATTTCATGCCACCTGACAGGTTATACCAGTACTGGGTTCAGAGTGCTTAGTCCTCAGTTTGGCTATGTGATTGCATCTCATACATGTGTTGTACGTCCATGTGTAGGGGAGAGGGTTGACTGTACATATGGCAGCTGTGACATTGCCACATGGCTCACATATTCCACAACTGTACCATAGAGGTGACTGACAAGTGACCTTTGCACATGCTACCATAGTATTGTGATTGCCATGGTGATTAACAGCACATAGGGCCAATGGGGAACAAGGTACAGAAGGTGAGTATTTGAGGGTGTAGTGCCTGTGATTAGTTAGCACTGGCATATATGACTGCACATGTGGTCAAATACCAGGAAAGTCATATGCAATGTGTCACAGGCAACGTACATGCGAACAGGACAAACAGTGACGTTCTGTCAAGTGAGACATGGACATACATATAGTAAGCTATGCAGATGTCACTAGGAGTCCACAGAAGCTCTATAAATCTGCATTGCAGGTGGGATCAGTGTTCCAGGGTAACTGCAAGCAAACATGCATGCAAACAAAGCTACAGTAAGCAGGGCTGCATGTAGTCCATTGTACAACAAACAAGCTGTAGCACTTCCAGTAGGTCACAGTGCAAATATGCAGGCACTATACACATGTACATGGAAATACACAGGTCAGATGGCCAGGGTCCAGTCTCAGTGCACACAAGTGTACAGACCATGTACCGTCAGGATGTACAATAACCGGATGGAAACCCAGGTGCTCATACCTGCAGTAATACACATGTCAAATAACAGACACTGAGCCTTCACTCAGTGGTTCCATACTTAGTAGGATGTATGCTACCTGTCCTGCCACCACAGTATCCCTGACATTTATAGGGACTCTCCCTCCTGTGAAAGTTAGTTTTGTGTGTTGGGGCTGTCTAGCATTGTATGAGATGTGAGCTTGCAGTGCTAGGGTGCTCCTGTGTGTCCTGTACCAGTCGTGTAATACTGCACACATATTAACATCCTCAAACATCCGCATTGCAGAGTCCAGTGTGGGCAACATGTCACTTGCAGTTTACATGTCCATCATTGCGTATCAATACTTTCATTACCTTATCCCCTGTGCTACCTATGTATGTGGCCTTCTGTTGACATCCTTACCACCAGTATGCAAACATGTGCAGATGATACACTATGGTACTTACCATGGGTGTAGAAAACAGTACAAGACAATCATACCCTTACTGCATCAGGCATGCTGGGATATACCCACAATTATATCAGCACACAGTACTGTTAACAACATGATACTATTACTACACACCTATGTAGTCAACTGTGCATCAGCAACATGTTAACCTGTACCTGCACTGATGTTACAGATTGCAGGAGGTGGCACAGTTTCATCATATGCACAGGGTGTGAACTTGGTATGCCTGAGTCTGCCACTGATACCATCAATTGACATGTATGTGTATGTGTGTTGGTGAGGGACAGCAGTACAAGGTGGGGCAATGTTGATGCAGTGTGTGTGCGTGTATGCGGTAGCCCAAGGTGTTGTCAATTCGCATGTGTGTATGGATGCACACAGTTCCACCTCATGGCTGCCATATACCGGTGTTTGTGGACAGCCACAGACTGTACCTGCCAGGTCATACAGATCAGTGTCTCTGGCCACGGACACGGTACCCGTGCATGGCAGGGGTGCTACGGACCGTATCCGGTACCAATCCAGACTGGGTACTGACAGAAGCAGATGTTCATTGACTGGACACAGATCCCTGTTGGGCCTGTCCAGAGCCACGTGCACGTGGTCTCCTGGGGCGGTCTGATGACAGCACAGACCCAGCATTGCTGGGGCTGCTGCTGGCACTATGGGGGCGGCCGTGGCCCTGTCATCCGCGATGACTGCCAGCTGCTGCTGTTGCTGGCATATGCCCACGTCGACGCCTCAACCGTCCACCATTGCCCTGGCTCATGGACATGTAGTTGTGGAACTGATCTAATATGTCCCCACAACGTCTGTCTATGACATCGGTGAAATTACGGATGGCAGCTGCAATGTCACGCATACTGTCAGTCATGGCTGTGCGACATGTTGTCAGCTCCCTCAGTCCCTGTCTGGTGTACCGTTCCATACGTGACTGTGCCTGCATGACAGCCCGAAACATAGCTGAGGTTGTAAGACCTCTGTGGGCACGTCTGACAGGGGCAGTACGCCCACAGATGCTCCCACGAGAACCCCTGGACATCTGTCTGTGTGGTACTATCTCAGGGCCATGCCCATGGCTGCTGTGTGAAGAAGCATGTGCAACAGATACCACATTACCCTGGTCAATGCCACTGTATCCTGTCCATCACCTAGGGACATTGGTGACAAAGGGTGTATTGGCAGGATGACTGTGCGCATTGATGGGGTTGACAGCTGTGTACTGTCAATTGGCTGACCAATGACGGACCCTGGCACACCTTCCTGTGCCATTACACAGATGTCATCATTATCAGTACCCATAGCACCTGATTCAGGTTCCCTGCTGCATGACACCAGAGCAGCACCAGAACCTGTGGGAGGGAAACAGGAAACACAGTTTACAATGTCTACACAATGTTACCAGTGATGCACACATGCACACATGCACAGGTGCACACATGCACACATGCACACATGCACAGGTGCACACATGCATAGGTGCACACATGCACACATGCACACTACTCAGTATGCGAGATATCAACACACAGACACAGACACACCTGCATGCATACACAGAGCACTACTAAATGAGCCTAATATTACTACTACTATCAAGACTATTAAAGGTATTGTTAATACACACTCACCAGCATGGATAGGCTGCATTGCTGTTACACTGGAGGCACCTGCAGAAGTGAGGAAATTAATGTCAGTGTGCACAACTGTGCCATTGTTACTGAGTATGATACAGGTCAGTAGTACAACAGTTGCCTTTCACAGGTCAGCTGCTGATATTGAGAATATCACACTTGCACATTAAATACTATGATGATAGCTACAAACCAAGGACACACCTCACACATGCATTAACTACCAGTGTACACAACAGTCAACTATACATATGGCATATTACCTGCACGCTCATAGTCTTGGTGCTGTGTGGCTCCAGCCTCCATCATAATGCAGGTCTGCTGCTGTTGTTGTTGTTGGTGGGCAGGAGCCACAACACTTATGAGTAGTCCCTCAAGTCTGGTGAGTGGAGGATGTGTAGCCACCCCACCACCTGTGGCAACCTGTTGCCTATGGATATCCGACGCACGCTGATGGACATTTCTGATTAAATCACTGCAGTAATGTCGTACCTGCTCATATGTCCTATTATGCGTGCCTATGTCATTTACCCGATGGACCAGGTCTTGCCACAGTGCAGCCCTCTCCTGCTGATTCTGGCTGGTGCGGGAAAAGAGTATTGCATAATCCCGCACCGGGCTCTGGTGTATTTCCTCATCCTCAGCTGCAGAGTACGCTGGATTGCGCTGGTGAGCCATGGTCCTGAAAAAGGAAATAACATGATATCAGCAAAATATGTCAGCAGAATTTGGCACACATACTACACATGCTACTCGACTGTTGTGATACAACATATCTTCCATATATAGCATCTGTCTGTCTATTGGTGGATACACATGTAAATGGCCAGGTATCAGTGCTCAGCCAACAACTGTGCAACAGTACCTGGCACAGTCCATACGACATACTACCAAACACCAGCAGTCAGAACACCGATTCAGGTCCAAAGCACATCCTCACTCTGGGGGTTTGTATTGAGAAACTGTATGGGGTACATCATCAACTACTGTGATCTGACCACAAACTAATTGCCCTGGATATACATATCCCACTTCCACCACCAGCACAAATGACTACAGTGAATAACATTTCAAATGCAAACTTTACACTTCGTAACACTGAGATGGTATCCTTTAAGCCCACTGGGCCAGTGGAAGACACAACCCACAATGCTGACTCCTTCACAAATTATTTCTACGGACATCTCCGAGAATCCATGGATCATGCAATCCCATATAAGACCAAGACACTCTCCACGAAGGGAAAGCATCCTGTCTGGTGGACCCCAGCCATAGACAGATTGTATAACAAAAGATGGAAGCTACTGCAAGACAGACATAATTCCATAAAGGGAAGGCATGTCTAATCAGCACTAGTAAAGAGCTATTTTCTCTCATACAAAAATCCATGGGCAACTTTGAGAGGGAAATCACCAGGGACATTACAGATAACCACAAGGCCTTCTTCAGTTATGTTAGAAACCTGGTCAGAAACCCTCCAATATGCTCATAGTTAGTACACAACAACAAATAATTCACTGAACTCACAGATATTGGCAACATTGTGGCAGGCAGGTTCAGTGCAAGTTTCCCCCCTCCCTCTCCCCCAAACTATGACATACTTATCCCAGCTGAATGTAACCTCCCTGTCATCACAGATGTCCAGGTGAGAGCCGCCCTCAGAAAAGCAAAAAACACAGCATCAATGGGACCTGATGGTATCCCCGGTTGCATGCTAAATGAACTCCAAGAGGAGCTAAACACACATATAGAAGTGCTATGTAACACTAGCCTGACTACAGGATATGTACCTGTACACTGGCGTACAGCAGCAGTGGTTCCACTCCACGAAGGAGGCACCTCTACATACCAATACAATACAACACAATACAATACATTACAATACAATACAATACAATATGCTATTGCCCCTAGGACTACAGCAGCATACTGTTCTGCTACCCTGACCATTTTGACACATGTGATGTGATGGCACCTGCTCCTGTCAAACAGTTACACAGGGTGACTCATATGGCATATTACCTATCTGACTAACATTCAGCAGGGGTATGTGTGACATGTACTCATGGGGAGTCTTGCTTCTTAACGCTGTGTGGTTTATTGCAGGGTATGTCTTCTCTGTGGGTAGGAACCTGTACCTCCACCATGTGCTCTCTACTGCGGTGTCAAGGATGACACACAGCAGTCATTTAGGTTGTGGATGGCGTGAGGTGTTACTATGGTTGTTGGACATCTGTCATGGGTGTGACTTAAGTATGTAAATCCAGGAGTGGTAACCTCTACGTGGGTAGTATGTGTGTACTCTGTGGTGTTGTCAGTCACTGTGCATTGGTAATGTGTTTGAGTGCATTGTCACAGTGTTGTACATATCACTGTGTCCTTCTCCATATCTGTAGCTGTCATGTGAGGTACATACCATGGCAGCTATTGTGTGGTGTGGAGGGGTACACTGACCTACATGTCCATAGCTGACACACCATGTCTGCTGACACATACCATGTGCAGGTATTCCAGGAATAGTGTGCCACTGTGACTATCATTGGGGGGGACTATTGTACACATTTATGACCCTGTTCACCCTGACACATGCAGTGGTGGGCAGCCAATCACATATCTGGTGGTTACTGGTGTAGGTGATTTGAAATGGGGTATGGTACTCCAGTTTCGACACTGGTGTTCACTCCATGCGTTTATCACCAGGCACCTGTTGCAATACATCTGTACACATGTGCCTCACTCAGAATATATATACATCTCTCTCTCTCTCTCTCTATATATATATATATATATATGTATATATGTATATATATCTATATGTATATATGTATATATATATATATATATATATATATATATATATATATATATATATATATATATATATATGTGTCTGTATACATATACACATATATATATATCGATGTACATATATTGCTATAGATATGGAGAGGGGGAGTGTGACAGAGAGGGGGTGAGAGTGACAGAGGGGGTGGGACAGGGGGAGTGTGAGATCGTCATATACAGTCATATCTGCAGATAGTCAGATCTGTCTGTCTATGTATATGTATCTACATATATCTATATCTGTATGTGTGTATTACATATATATGTTTCTACATATTCTATCTATCTACATCTGTCTATGTATTCCTACATCCCTCTCTATGTATGTATACATATATGCATATTATATACATATATATATATATATATATATATATATATATATATATATATATATATATATATATATATATATACATACATACATATATTGACATACATATGTATCCATATGATAGATAGGTATATCAACATGTTTGTTTACAAAACTGTATACACACACTAACATACTGTTAAACATACATAACTGTGAAACCTACTTTGTACATTGCACTACAACCTACATTCAACCTACATTGATATGTGCACATAGATGCCCTTACATACATATGTATGTACAGCCTTCACTGATAGTTGCTGAATGTCCCCTGCCCTATGCACATCTTCATATATATATGGATACAGACCAATGAAACATATGGAGGGTTCACAGTATGTAGACTTTTAAAGTATTACTTTACATTACCTGTGTTTGTCACAGCTGCTTGCGTTACCGTTTGTTTTGGTGTCCTGCTGCTGCTCCAGTTGGCAGTTGTCAGCTTTCGAGTGGGTTTCGATGACTGTTTTTGTTTGTGTATGTTTTTTTGTCTCTCTCTCTCTCTCTCTCTCTCTCTCTCTCTCTCCCCCTACCTCCACAGGGTGCAATGAACGTATTGCATGTGTGGACTGGGAGTACAGCATGCTTTTGTAAGTATCTGCATATGTCCATGTGATGGCCTCTGCACCAATTGTTAGCCAGTGTTTGCTAATTGCATGCAGCCAATTGTGTACTGATTGCAGTTCTCACTGTGATTCCAGGACAGTGCTATAAAGAGGTATGTGAGATAGGCGTAGCCCTTTCAGAGTTTAAGGGCAGGGACCATGCTGGTATGCTGTGGACACTGTTCTGTAAGTGTAAAGGTTAGTATCTCTCTCATATTTCTGTCTGTGTTGTAGATTAACATTTCTCCATTCATTTCTCCAGTTTCCTGTACTAAGTGTGTATGTACACTGACACCTAAGACTACTACTACTGTTAATGTGGGTGTGTGTGCTATCCTGTGGGATGTGGTGTAACTGGTATATAGCAGTGGCTCTTTGTTGCTATGGCTTCAATATTTGCCCTTTACATTCACTACTTGTATGCCTGCTAGGTGTCTTGACTGTAGTGTGTTGCTGTGGCTTTCCTATTTTCCATGTGCATTCACACCTTGGAATGCTTGCTATATCTGCTAGGGTGTTACTGCATGCAGTGTGGTCTGGCCATGGTGTGGGCCTTGACATCTATTAGGGTATTTGAGTATGCTGCTGAGCAGGCCCCAGAGACTCTCATGTGCATCTTTTATCTGCCTCATGGAATGGTACATATCAGTGGGGTACACCCATTAAATTGCCTGGTATTCTGCAGTTGTGACTGTGGGTTAGCATGAGCATATGTATTACTACACTATTTCCGACGTGCAAGTGGTGCATACTTTCAGTACTTCATAGTTACCATTGCATATGTTGTAACACCTTTCTGCCTACTGTTTGTACATTTCACAGGGAGTCTGTGGGCCATCCCTGTAACTCAGTCACTGTTGTTATGTCTAGGCTCTTAACTATTCAGATATGGCAGTGTCAGACCTCTCAAGTGTACAGATATTTGCAGGATGTCCACATTTTTGACTCATATTTTGGTCCATATCTCATAAACAGCTTTTTCTGGCAAATCACTCTGGGCTCAAGTCAGACTATAGTGACAAACATTTCAGTTTCAGACTTCATACCCTTCCAAACATCCAACATAATGCAAAACCTGTTACTCTCTCAACTGTCTAAGTTTGTTGGAGCAATATTTTAAATGTGTCCCTGTTTTTGGGCCTTTGCTCCACATTTTTTATTACTTAGTCCAGATGTGTTGCTGTAAGAGGTTGTGGGGTATGGGCAATGATTATCCTGCCGTGAGTATGTGTGCGGCTTGCAAGGTGCTACAGTGACATTATTACCTACTAGCTACCAACTAGCATGGCTGTTTCTGTTCACACACTACTATTATAGAAATCCACTACATTTGACAGTAAATATACTTGACATGCTTTGTGTACTACACATCCTATATTCCCTTTACATTCATTCCTACTATTACATGATAGATATTGTAGCACAATGCTCTTGTATAACAGTCATGGCTTAGTGGTAAGTCATGCAGACTACTGTTTCCACGGCCCTGGGTTCGGGACTGACAGTGGGATTTTATTTTGCTTTTGAGCAGACTACAGGCCTTGTCATTCAGAGTGACTAAGGCACTCTTAAGCAGTTGTAACCGGGTTAGCGCTGGTTTGCGCGGAGCTCACGCATGAGCACTGGCGTTCAGCTCCGCGCACAGCCACTTACAACCGCTTAAAAGTGCTTACTCTTGCGCACACCCGCACTAATTTCTTTGAAAGAAATGAAAATGGGGAGACAGGAAAGTGGTGAAAAAGGGGTCACAAAGAGGGCAAGACAGTAGGCAAACAAGCTCGGGTTTTGCAGGAGGGATGTAGGTAAGGCCCATAGCTGCCCATTTCTTCATCAGCAACAGCTGTGCATATGTTTGTAATTTGGTGTGACATTTGAAACCTTCCACCCCTGAGAGAGGTGTAAGGACAACAATAATACTTGTTGTACAGCCAATTGTAATTGACAGTTTCCATGTCCAGCAGACATGTGTGCGAAATGGGCAGCTATGTATGGGGAATAATTGTTTTGTGGGTACAGAGTGCCCTTTTTTTTTTTTTTCAGGTGAGAGTGGTATGTCAGGTACAGGAAGTCGGTATAGCTGGGGAGGTAGGTTGGGTAGGTTAACAGACAAGACAAACAAGACGCATACAGGGGCGGTGTATGACACATGTGGGGGGGTTACACAATTGACGGGGACGGATGTTTGGATATCTAGAGCCCATGAGCCCACAGATGGCAACAGTGGTACTGATATCCCCACCCATGGGCAGTTGCCACTGTGCCTTCACTGCCCAGGATGGGGCTGTGCTGGGGGCTGTGTAGGCCGGGCAGCAGGCACGCACGTTAGTTGTGCCACCCATGCCTCAAGCTGGCGTAGGGGCCCAAGAACAGCTTCCCGGATCTCCCTACGCACCACAGTCCAGACATTACAGAGGGTGAGTGGAGGTTCTCCTCCGGCCACACTTGCAGAGGGGGAACGAGCCCCATCCCCTGCAGTGCTTCCACCCGCAGGTGGCACAGGGCCACTGGAGGAGGGTCCGGCCTGGGCACTACTGCCAGGTGCATTCGCCAGCTGAGGAGGGAGAGGTGGGTCCGCTGGAACCCGCCTTCCCTGTCATCCTATGTTTTGCATTATGTCATGACATTTTGGGTTAGTAACATACAATACCATTCACAATTAGTTGTAACAGCATGCATTAGTATGCCCATTAACCAAACACCCAGATATTCAAACCATTTAACAGCAAGCATAACACATGCATATTGTGAACAGCAATACACAGTCCAACAACATGCAGGGTTGATTGATGGCAACAGGCCATCAGGTTTGGATGTATGAACAGGGCAGATGCATCAACGTACATGCAAATATGTATGAACCAACAGGACAAATGTCCAGGGGTGTTAATTGTGATTGCACATACCAATTTCATGTGGAATGGATTATATGTGGTTATAGGGTAGGGTGAAGAAAATTTAATTAACAACTTCAAATACCAATACATATGCTGTACATTTCTAATAGCTGCAGATATATACACACTACAGTTCTGCCTACAGTTTCCTATGTGATAACTACTTCAAGTTGGTGATAGGAATGTTACTGCTACATCAATATACATTTTCATTTTTATTCATACACATTCATATCTGGCTCTGTTCAGCTACATCATCCTGCTACATTTGCTTTATATAGCTATAGACAACTGTGGATGTTTGGTATTTCAGACAGCCATACTATCTGCATATTGCAGACTGAGAGCAACATATCCAGATTTTGGGATACACATTCCAGCTGTGGTACCATTTTCAGCACATGTTAGTGTTTGGTTTTTCCTGTCACATTCATTTCATTCTGTACTGACTGCAGTATACTTTATTCAGGAGTTAGTACGACTTTATTGGTGGATTCATAACTCTTTCTCACACTCTCTCACTTGTTTTATTTTTACAATTCAGGATGGTACTTCATTCTAGGCTTTATTGACATGTTTTACCTGTAGTTCTAACAATCCTTTCCAACAGTCTCACTTCTGTCATGTTTCTGTATTTCTACAGGGATATATTTCACACATGTGCTTTACTCAGCTTCTGCAGCTGTACTTTTCAGCATGCTGCAGGTTATGTACTATTATATTACAGGTGGGACATCTTTATTTCAGACTTGTTTCATTTTTATGTTTGGATTACAGGCTGCATCACACTTTTGTAATCAAGCAATACTTGCAAACCCTCTTACACTGTTACTTGCACATTTTATTAATTAGTGACTACACTGCGCTCTTTTGCTAACTGTCATACTTATATATTTATTTACAGTTACAGGGAGAAAATTACTGACCTGCCTGGTGGCGCAACCGTGCCAGCCTATCGCCATAGGCTCTACGGTTCGCAGAACGGACACCTGCAGCTGTAATATAAATAAAGTAATATTGGAATACACATCTCCATAATATCAGCTAGTTTAATTTCTTACATAAATAATTAGATGTAACTTACTCAGTAGTGGGGCGTTGGGCATTTGCTGGGCCTCCTGGATCCAATGGTTCAGTTGGTCCTGCTTCCGTCTCTTCAGGTCCACATGGTGGTGACGGACCTGCTCACCAGTCCTTGGTATCCCTGTGGCACTGGTGAGATCATGAGCCAACCGGTCCCACGCCTCAGCCCTATATGCTCCCCACAGGACCTGGCCCTGCATGAGTTGGGCCTCATGATTGTGGACAAGGAGCCAAACCATATATTTGGACTCCTCAATGCCCCACCTCTGTGCTCGAAAGCAACTACCCTCACCTACACCTGACATGCTGGCTGCAAGTCAGTTCTACAATCGGTTATGCTGTGTATTCCCGCCTATGGGGCTTATATATGCCGTTTTTCCCGCACTTATCTGTGATTGGCCAATTTGGAATTGTATCAGCTTCACAAAACCTGCTTTGTCATGCTCCTCTTTCTATTCATTCCTATATATATGCTATTACTGCATTTCTAAGTGCAACTGTCATGGCTTAGTGGTTCCGTACCTTGACTGTGGTGCATGGTATCCTGGGTTCAAACCTGGCCACTGCTTTTTATATTTTATGACTGTCTACACAGGCTAGGAGGTGTGTCTGTGTAAAGGCAGTTTTGTTTCAGCTTGCTCAACGTTGCCCGTCGGTTAGCTTGTTGGCGCGGTGCGCAGCTCCGTGCAAATGGATCACACTGGTTTACGCGTCATTTGGCTGTCAGGACGCATATTACGCTTAGCTCAGCTATGGGCACACAGCTTCAGCGTGTTAAACCACTGCTCACCTACGGGCACTCATTTTACACCTGTTAAACCACTGCTCACCTACGGCAGATGTACTAAACTTGTTAGACTGTAGCTCAGCTATAGGCACATCTGACATTTTTTTTTTTTATTATCTCACATTTCTTCAAACTATATGGCCCATTTCATTACATTTTACATAAATTCTAATTTTATATGTGTACATATATGTCAGGGACTTGTTTTGTGCTTATTTCACTAAAAAACAAATGATGTTGTGGGGGCTCGAACCATGCCTGCCTGCTCTTCAGCCGACATCTCTACTGCTACACTATTGCTTCTTGGCTTACTTTGCATATTTAGTTCTTATATGCTTTTCCACTGACTGCTAACTGTGGCTAAGCTACGGGCACGCCCGCGCAAACGAGCGTACTCACGGGCAAACATCTTTACAATTTAAAAAAAAATTATAAGATGTTCATTTCTACATTTTATGTTCGTAGTCTGTGGGGGCATGTGTTGTGCTGTGTTTATTCACATTTACATGGACTCTGTCATGGGGGTTTACTTTCGGGACTTTTACTCTTCTGGGGGCATGTCCGTTTGCAGGGCTCGGCCTACGGACATGCCCCTACTGTCTTCCACGGACCGTGTTAGCCTTAGGTGTGATTCAGCATGCCCTCATGCATATGCATGACATGCTGATGTCACACCGTTTAACTGCAGCCTCCGTGTAAGCCTTGTAACTCTTACACGGAGGCTTCGTGAATCCTGCCCCTTATTTATGTCCACCTGTAAGAGTTCATAATGGGATTTCAACTACAAAACATAGCTAAGACTGCCATTTCATCCTAAGGGCTTCCACTGCAGCATATTTATGAAATGACCAAACAGCTTTAGCAACCTGAAAGCATGCCATTGTAATTATGACATGTTGCCAATATTTTTTTTTATTTTTTTGTATACAGTATTTCTACTTTTAATATTTTGTCAACTCAGTAAAGAAGTAGTTAGCCCATTGTTTTACTCAGCATACTGAGCAAAAGGTTACTACAGCACCTTCAGTGGGAACTGAATGTAAGGCAAAGTGTCAGACAAACATCAAAAACACATGAATTAAAACTGCTGAGGCTTGCCTTTGAAAGGTTATGTCCTGGTCCCTTTTTAAAAAATGTCTGCAGAGCATTTACTACAAAACAACCGTAAAACTGCAATTCCAGCTACAGAGCTTTCAGTGCAACATACTCTGAACCTGACAATCCAGCTTTAGCTGTTTGAACGTATATCTTTTTAGCTGTATCATGTTAAACTAAAACAGATATATTTTTGTGTGAAATATGCAAGACTATTTTACTTCTGAAATAAGAACTAACTACGTCTGTTCTGGAAATTATTTTACCTAGCCTTTTGTGCAGAGGTCAGACATCCCTTGGGTAAAAAATTAAACATAGTGCCAGACTGTGACACCAAAAGCTCACTAAAATGCTGGGTTAACTAAATGTATATAAGAGGCCTTATGCTACTTCCTTGATAACTCACCGTAAAAAAAAAAATCAGGGACATCTAAGAAGATACTTTGGTTAAAACACATAGATACTGCACAGTGAAATTTGTCACTTGGAGAGTATGAAGGGTGTCACATATTCTTGCTTTTTCTCTTAGAAATTAAAACATAGTACATATCTGCCATAAGAAATTTCCTAACATTCCATGTGCTTGCAGCTCCAGTTGTCTCTCGTTATATATGACTAAAAATTGCCAAGAAAGCTTTGTGGTCAGCTCTTAAGGGCAGCTGGTCATAGATACTTAGACTGCATAGTAATAGTACATAGATTGGCTACCAATGTCTTTTTACTATGCTTGTTGGGCAGAGGCGAGAAATTATGGTTAATAAATAACAGGACATCCCACTTCTGGGTTAAATTTCCTTTTGATTTTAATGGGGAAAAGAGTAGGTAATTATTTGGCCAGTACAGTTACTATCTTAGCCAATTAATTATTATGCAGAAGTTCAGCAAAAGAGGGAAAGATTGTTTTAAGCAAAACAGACATTTTAAAATGGAATAAACTCAGAAGCAGCATCAGTGGCACAACATGCGGTACCTAAGTTACTTGTAACCTGCAGGCAAAGGGAGAATGGTACATCATTTGTTTTACAGCTGCTGCTGAGTGTCACTTAAATATGCTTGGCAACTGCAGAAGGTAGTAGCACCTCTCCAGGCAGTGGGGATAGGTATATGTTATATAACCTATCAGTGTACAGCTTTACTTCTCTTCCTGTCATTGTATGTCATATCACTTGTTTCCTGTTCTGTTTACTAGTCAGTCTAGAGAAGATGGTACAGCCACATTTACCTCAGCTATCCCAACCCACTGTGGCTGCTGCTGGGTCACTGCAGCCCCCTGTTTGCCTCTCAAGAGTGGGTCAAAGGCTGGTCTGCAAGTGTAGACATGGTATGCATGTTGGTGCCTCCATTCTTGGCATCCCAGGAAGGGAATGAAGATTGTAGGCTATTAAAGTAGCACTAGCTGCTGGAAGCTCATATCATTAACATGGAGTACATTCTGGAGTGGCTTCACGAGTCACTTATTCAGGGACTCTAACCACTGGAGGAGCAACTGGCTTATGACATCAGCACCCAGGTTTGGGATGCCTGAGACTGTTGCCCACAGGGTAGTCTGGAAGGCAACCATACCAAAACTCACCCTAGTGGTATCCTTCCATTCTGTGCCACTGGCTGTACCTATCACCATTTATACACCATCTGTTTTGTATGAGTGAATCAACTGTCCACCCCACCTTTTGTATGTACACTACCCTGTCTATCTTTATCCTTATTTTATATTTGTATTTTAGTACCTGATACATAGTTTAATGCCTCTATGTCACCTGAGGTAGTGTCTCATCACCTTTTTCTTCAATTATGAAAAAGGTTTATCACACAAAAGCTGACCTCTGCTCCTTATTGTTCACCTCTGTGTTTTCCCACCTCCTGCTGTATGCCACTTTCCTTGTTTCCTGTGTACATCTTTCATTTACCATTAATATGATGAACAGGTTGGGTACTATGTGACTGACACCCACATTGTAATGTCTTTGCGATGGCACTATGTTTCTCTACCAGTGTAGCAGTGCTGGCAGCTGCAGAATTACATGGTGCTACATGTACTGCCTTGAATATAGACAGATTCTTATGATGTTATCACCTCATCCATCCATTCTATGGTGCTGTTGGTCCTCTGTTATTCTGCCTTAGCACTGCTCTACCTGTTGATACTGACTGCTTTTTTATGTGACTTTATCCAGGTATTATGGTGCTGTCACCTGCCTGTTACATTTCAAATTAGTTTTCAGATAGCATGGGCAGGGACCTCCTATCTGAGCACTGCAAGGGCACATTTCTATAAATCCTAGAGATATCTAAAATACAATATTTATTTCACTTGAAAAGCGGTGCCAGTCATCTTGTATTGGCAAGACAGTTTTGATATGAAAAAATGCTAAAAACTGCTTACATCCAGTCTTAAAAATATTCAGGATGAGATCCCGCATGCCTTTTTGACTGAAAATACAAATTATGTCTGGTTTTAAAACAGTTCCTAGTTATCTTGCCAAGAAAAATTTACAAAGTGTGATAATATTTTGCAGAGTTAAAACACAATAGTTATTTGTTCCTCAAAATGCTGGTGAGTATTTAGAAAGAGTCATAATGCTGTGCTAAATAACACAAATTTACAAATGTTATGTGACCTGAAGCTGATTACCTATGTATGGTACCAGCATAACATCAGAATACTCAGATAAGTGACATAGCATGCAGAGAGCATCAGACTCAGACAAGCAAACATAACATGCAGATATATGCTCACAGGAAGGCATGAACACAAAACTGGGGGCAGCAATTAAGAAGACAGACAGACAAATTGTAGACAACTTGTGATGGAGAAAACTAACCCACCAACAGGTTAGAGAGAGTAACACACAAGGAAGGAAAACCCCGTTTTGGGAGATAGATGAGGTATGGACAGAGTGTGCGAAAAGTCCGGGGTGAACCAACCCAAATATAAGTCCTTGGGTATGCTTATCTCCAGTGGCCAGGAGAGGTATAAGGCTGGCCAGTAATGCAACTTTATCACAAAGACATGCTCCAGAGACACAATGCAGCTGGCCCACCTTGATTGTGACCAACCCTGTGATGCAGTGGGACCCGACCCAGCACTCTTTGAGGAGGAGGCTCTGTCACTTCCTCCTTAGAAGTGGACTCAGAGGCAACTAGAGAGCCATCTAGGTCACTTTCCACAGTCTGCTCTTCATTGTCCTGCAGATAAACAGGCCTGTAGACCACTGGTGACTCAGCAACATGGAACATTGGCTGATGCATGCCCCGGTGGCTTCTGCTACACTGAATGTAGAACCACAGCTGATCCAACTGAGTGGACAGAGAGCAAGAGAGGGAACAGAAAGACATAGTAAAAATACAGTATGTTAAGTGCACAAGTATATGATACTTCAAATCAATTTTATGTGATAGATGTCCATATACTACAGTCACCTGTGGAGCTTGCCATTTCTCCTTAGGCAGGCCTGCAGTTTTAGTGCCATCTCTTATGCCATTTTAAAATATAATTATGACGATTGGGGAGAGATGGGTGAAGGCTGCCAGCCTAGTCAAATAGAATTTGATACATAATTCTATCAACTGCATAAATAAATGTAAAATACAGGCTTGTGTTTTTAAATGTAAGAAAACACTGTAAAATGTGAACTTCAAGATTGTTGCAAACTTGCCATCTGCTGTAAGGAAAACCAAGCCAAGTATTTCAAATGTGTTTTTTTAAGTTGAAAAGATCTCATTAATGTTTTACAAGTCAGTTCCAATGCGGCTGGATGAAGGTTTCATGTCCATTGTTTTAAGGCTAAAGTTTATGACCAGAATTTAGATGTGGAATGTGTTTTATTGCTCTGGTTTCTGCTAGCATACACATTTGAAATGTCTTTTATTGTTGTAAGTTTTTGTGCAGGTGTTAGATTGCTAAATAATGCAGTTTGTTTGCCTGGGAAAACCTAAGTGTCAAAAATGATGTAATTTGGGGAGGGACCCAGCAAACGTTTGTTAGTAATGTTTAAATACTATTTCTCACAAGAGACTAGAGCATTTTGATCTTGGATATCTGACTCAGTACTAAGCTCGCATGTAAGTTTTTAGCACTGTGATTTCTTGTAGGAATTGTTAAAGCTAGTAAAGATTAATTATGTATTTTTCTTTTAAATCAGACCTGTCCTACTGGATTATTTTAAGTTTCTGTGTGATCTCTGAACTGTTAGATATCTCTGTGGGCAGTAGTTTTGTCTTGTGTTTTAATTATTTATTATTAAATATTTTTTAAATATTCTACCTGTGGCTGGTTTGTGTAGAGATAAGCTCTAGAGTTCATTGCATATTTATATAGAGTTTATTGTAATAGGCCACTTTGATAAACCTTAGACTGTATAGTTACATTACCATTGGATAATAATATTGCACAGTAATAATTAGACACCCTTTTAAGGGCCTTTTAGTAGCTGATATTATTAATTGTGTGGTGGCAGTAATTACTACCGTATAGTCTGGGTAAAGGGGCACAGTTGGAGAATCTGTCAACCTTTCCCAGGAGTGTCTGTGAAGTTGTATAAATACTTATCTCAAAGTGTGTGTGTGCTGTGTCAGCTACTTGGCAGGGACACGAAGCACTGGTTGGACAGAAAGGGTACTGGAGGTTTTAGCTTGCCCAGTTAGGCTGAGACCTGGACCCTTTGGCTGTGCCAGTGAGGAGTCTTATTGGAGACCTGATGAGCAAGGGAGCAACCAGCCCCAAACTGATTGTGATCTTTGTGTGCACTTAACGGAAATTGTACTTTACTGTGTGTGTTAGTTATCCTTTCCTCTCTTTTATGAGATGACCTCCCTGGTGTTAGTGGTGAGAATTGAGACTCCTTGATTGCTGGGCCAGGGCATGGTCATCACAAGTGTTTGGCAGTGGTGGGATCTACTTCACATACTAATTGGCTTGTAGTGGTGTGGGTAGAGCGAATTCTTGTAGCTTATGTACAGTGATCTCTAAAACTGTTTTTTACTCTAAAACAGTCATGCAGTGTATACTCAGAGTTCAGATCACAATTGCTTTATTTCTTTTGTTAGTTTAGTGTTAGTCAGGGTGAGCAGGCAGCATGTCAGGAGAAGAGTATGGAAAGCTGACAAGGAGCCAGCTGGTGGAGATGTGCCAGGCTTGGGGACTGGTGCATGGAAACCTGACTAAAGCAGACCTGATTGCAGTCTTGGTTACAGCTGCATCAGAAAGCAGCAGCCTGGAGGACAATCACACTGACAGTGGAGATAAAATATCCTCAGATAATGGACAGCTCAACCTTTCTGCAGTGGATTTAAAAATCCAGCTGGAGCTAGAGAGACTTGAGTTGGAGGTCAGGCATATGGAACTAGAAGCAGCTGAGAAAATGAGGAGTCTACAAGCTGAGGAAAATGAACAGCAGAGGAGGCATGAGAGGGAAATGCTGACTCTTCACCAGAGTCATGGTGGTAATGGGGAATGGAGAAACTGGACCCCAGAAGCACAAAAGGTCAGTAAATTTCTTCCACAGTTTAAAGAGGGGGATAATTTTGATAGCTTCATTCATATGTTTGAGCAGATATGTAAACAGTATGAAGTTGACAAATGGCTCTGGGTATGGTTCTTGACCCCCTTACTCCATGGTAAAGCTGTAACATCTTTAGCAAAAATGCATGACACTGACTGTTTTGATTATACTGCTGTAAAAAGACATTTATTAGAATGTTTTAAGCTAACACCTGAAATGTACAGGAAAAAGTTTTGTGAGCAAAGATGCAAGGCAGATGAAAATGTATGTGAATATGTTGTTGAACTGAGCATTTATTTTTATAGCTGGGTGAGTGGATGTCAGGTCACCACCTTTGAAGGGCTGGCAGACCTTTTGGCAAGGGAACAAGCCCTTAGCACTTTGTTTGAGGACATGAGGATCTGGTTAGCTGATAGACAGTGTGCTACTTCAGAGGAGTTGGGGAAGAAGGGAGACCTATACCTGGCCAGCAGGGCAGCCCTGCACAGGAAGGGGATCCTCAGTACTGCTCATGGGTCTAAAGGAACCCATGAGGGGTTGCACAGACTGCCCCAACAGAATCCGCCAGTAGCAGGGGAAGCCACTAGTCCAGGTACACATCCGGGAGCTAGGGTTAAATGTTTTGAATGCAAACAGTGGACGCATGTGCATACAGATGTCCATGGAGACAAGGTGGTGAACAAAAGGTAAGGGAGCCAGTAAGTTCCAAAGACAAAATGCAAATAGTAGGTTGTCTTGGGACAACAAGGGTAGCAAACTACCACCAGAGGTTATAGCCTATTGTTGTGAATGGCAAAGAGGCCATTGCTAAGAGAGACACAGCCTCTGATATAATCATTGTAAAGCCTGCACTGGTTACATAGGACATCTACTTGCCTGGGCAGTCTACTCCAGTCAGAGCTTTAGGAGGGATCCCATTTCAAATACCTTTAGTAGGGTTCACCTTGACTGGGAGGGTGGAAAAGGAAGCCAGCAAGTAGGTGTGCTTGAGAATATACCTGCAGATGTCCTGATAGGGAATGATTTTGGTGCAGTATCCTGCGCTTGTGCAGTTACATGCAGTCAGGCTTGGAGACAAGCATGTAAGTCTGGTAGCCTGGGAGAGACCCAGACAGACCGCATACTTGCAGCCAGGACTGGTGAGGTGGTTACTTCAGTAAGGGAGCTACTCAGTAGCAGTGAGACTGAATGTAAGCCACAGCTGCTTGTGGGTACTGATGTTCCCTTGGACAGGGTAACTGCAAAGGTAGAGGTGAGTAGTAGTACCCAGGCTGACAGTGAGGCACTGCTGTCAGAGGATGCCGGACTTCCTGTGGAAGGGGAGCTGGGAAAGGTTACAAGGAGAGACTTGAGACAGGCTCAGCTCTCAGACCCTACATTACAAGCCCTGAGTCAGGTAGCTAGGGAGACACCTGATTCGCAAGGGAAGGGGGAAATCTGTATACTGGAACAAAGGGTTACTATACACAGAGTGGACCCCTGAAGGAGGGCTAGAAGGTGAGAGAGTACAGCAGTTGGTAGTGCCTAGAGCTTACCATCTGATGCTTCTAGCCATAGTCCGTGATTTCCTCTTTGTAGGTCATATGGGCATAAAACAGACAAAGAAGCATATTATGCAAAACTTCTATTGGCCTGGAATTTCCAGAGATGTAACAGGGTACTGCAGGACCTGTGAGCAGTGCCAAAAGGTAGGCAAGGCAAGAGACGAGGTGAGAGCTCCTTTGATGCCTTTGCCTGTGATTGAGGAGCCATTTCAGAGGGTAGCTATGGATATTGTGGGCCCTCTGAGTACCCCAAATTCCACAGGGAAAAAGTATATCCTAGTGATTGTAGATTATGCTACACGATACCCTGAAGCAGTGGCTTTGTCCTCCATTGAGGCCAAGAAGGTGGCAAATGCTTTTCTAGAGATTTTCAGCAGGGTAGGTTTCCCAAAGGAAATTCTGTCTGACAGAGGTACCAATTTCATGCCAGACCTGCTGGCTTGTCTGTGAAAGTCCTGTGGGGCGAAGCACATGTAGACCACCCCCTACCATCCCCAGACTAATGGTCTTATTGAGAGGTTAAACTCTACAATCAAGTCCATGCTATGGGCATTTGCAGATCAGTTTAAGAGGGAGTGGGACAGATATTTGCTCCATCTGTTGTTTGCTTACAGAGAGGTTTCCCAGGAATCCACAGGTTTTTCACCCTTTGAGTTGGTGTATAGGCATAGGGTGAGGGGACCTCTAGATTTAATTTGAGATGAGTGGGAAGGTGAGTGTGAGTCTCACAAGGAATCTGTTGTGGCATACATCCTAACCTTCAGGACAAGGCTCAGGGAACTCATGGGCTGGCCCAGGAGAACCTTGCAAAAGCACAACAGAAAAATGTGTGGTATGACAGGAATGCTCGAGCTAGAGAGTATGCTGTAGGGCAGCAGGTGATGGTTCTCATTCCTGTCAGACATGACAAGTTGCAAGCAGCTTTGTAGGGAACCTAGAAAGTGGTAAGAAAGGTCTTTGATGTTTACACGGTGGAAGTGCTAGGCAGATGGCAGGGGCACAAATTGTACCATGTTAACATAACGAAACCCTACCAGGATAGGGAGGCCCTTGTGCTGAGCATTTGCAGTAGATTGCAGGAGGAGTCTGAGAGAAATCTTGCGGCTGATCTACTCAGTGAGGCTCGGGCTGACACCTTGGTGGAAGGGGTAGCAATGTCCCCACAGCTATTTCCTACCCAGGTTCGAGAAATCCAAGCAGTGTTGCAGGAGTTTGGGGGCATGTTCACTGGGAAACCACGGAGCACCCACCTGGTGCAGCACCATGTGGATACAGGACCCCAAAGGCCTATCATGCAGCCCCCTTATAGGGTGCCTGAGAGAGTCAAACAGACTCTGAGGGAGGAGGTACAGGAGATGTTGGAACTAGGAGTGATTCAAGAGTCCAACAGTCCCTGGGCCTCATCAGTGGTGTTGCTGCCAAAGAAGGATGGCAGCAACATGTTTTGTGTGGATTACAGGAAATTAAATAGTCACACAGAGGCAGATGCTTACCCCATGCCTAGGACAGATGAGGCCCTAGAGCAGCTGGGTGGGGCTAAGTATCTTACAACCACTGATCTTACCAAGGGTTACTGGCAGGTGCCCTTGATTCCCAGTGCTAGGGAGAAGTCAGCATTTGTCACTCCTTTTGGCTTGTATGAGTTCACAAAGATGCCCTTTGGGATGAAGAATGCCCCAGCAACCTTCCAGATGCTGGTAGATCATATCTTAGCAGGATCAGGAGGATATGCCCTTGCTTACATGGATGATATTGCTATCTACAGCCATTCCTGGCAAGAACACCATCAACATGTCAGGGAGGTGCTGGGCAGACTACAAAGGCCAGGATTGACCAGTAAGCCAAGCAAATGTCAGGTGGGAATGACAGATGTCTACTATCCAGGACATAGAGTGGGGAGTGGTAAGAGAAGGTCAAAACCTGCCAAAGTGGAAGCCATTCCGGCATGGCCTGCACCTGTTACCAAAAAGCAGGTGAGGGCGTTCTTGGGGACAGCAGGGTACTACAGAAAGTTCATTCACAATTATAGTACCATAGTTTCTCCCCTCACAGACCTGACAAGGATGAACAGGCCAGATTAGATAGTGTGGACCCCAGCATGTGAGCCGGCATTTCAGAAGTTTAAGGAAGCTTTGGGAGGGCCCCCTGTTTTAGCCAGTCCAGACTGCAGCACAGACTTTGTAGTGCAGGTGGATGCTTCAAATTATGGGGTGGGGGCTGTACTTATCCAGATTTCTTCAGAGGAAGAAGAGCACCCAGTAGTTTATCTCATTTGTAGGCTCCAAAACAGTGAGAAATTCTATGCAGCGATAGAAAAGGAATGTCTAGCCATAGTGTGGGCACTACAAAAACTTCAGCCTTATCTGTATGGAAGGAAATTCACTGTGATGACAGATCACAACCCTCTAACATGGTTAAACAGAGCCACTCAGCAAAATGCCAAGTTGCTAAGATGGAGTCTGGGATTGCAAGCATATAATATGTCAGTGCAGCACTGCAGTGAGAGTAGCAATGCCAATGCAGATGGGCTCTCAAGGCAGGGAATGGGGTGAGGTACACCCAGATAGACCTGACACTCTCAAGCGATGTTTCTCAAGGGGCACTTGAAAACTTGCTTCAGTTCCCCGGGGGGGGGGTGACGATTGGGGAGAGATGGGCGAAGGCTGCCAGCCTAGTCAAATAGAACTTGATACATAATTCTATCAACTGTATAAATAAATGTAAAATACAGGCTTGTGTTTTTAAATGTAAGAAAATACTGTAAAATGTGAACTTTAAGATTGTTGCAACATTGCCATCTGCTGTAAGGAATACCAAGCTAAGTATTTCAAATGTGTCTTTGTAAGTTGAAAAGATCTTATTAATGTTTCACAAGTCGGTTCCAGTGTGGCTGGATGAAGGTTTCATGTCCATTGTTTTAAGGCTAAAGTTTAGGACCAGAATTTAGATGTGGAATGTGCTTTATTGCTCTGGTTTCTGATAGCATATACGTGTGAAATGTCTTCTATTGTTGGAAGTTTCTGTGCAGGTGTTAGAATGCTAAATAATGCAATTTGTTTGCCTGGGGAAACCTAAGTGTCAAAAATGATGTAATTTGGGGAGGGACCCAGCAAACATGTTTGTTAGTAATGTTTAAATATTATTTCTCACAAGAGACTAGAGCATTTTGATCTTGAATATCTAACTCAGCACTCTGCCTAAGCTCACACGTAAGTTTTTAGCACTGTGATTTCTTGTAGGAATAGTTAAAGCTAGTAAAAGATTAATTTGGTATTTTTCTTTGAAATCAGACCTGTCCTACTGGATTATTTTATGTTTCTGTGTGATCTCTGAACTCTTAGTTATCTCTGTGGTGTAGTAGTTTTGTCTTTTGTTTTAATTATTTATTATTAAATATTTTTAAAACCTTCTACCTGTGGCTGGTTTGTGTAGAGATAAGCTCTAGAGTACATTGCATATTTACATAGGGTTTATTATAATAGGCCACTCTGATAAGCCTTAGACTGTATAGTCACATTACCATTGGATAATAATATTGCACAGTAATAACTGGAAACCATTTTAAGGACCTTTTAGTAGCTGATATTATTAACTGTGTGGTGGCAGTAATTACTACCATATAGTCTGGGTAAAGGGGCACAGTTGGAGAATCTGTGTCAACCTTTCCCAGGAGTGTCTGTAAAGTTGTATAAATACTTATCTCAAAGTGTGTGTGTGTTGTGTCAGCAACTTGGCAGGGACACGAAGCACTGGTTGGACAGAGGGGGTACTGGAGGTTTTAGCTTTCCCAGTTAGGCTGAGACCTGGACCCTATAGCTGTGCCAGTGGGGAGTCTTATTGGGGACCTGGTGAGCAAGGGAGCAACCAGCCCCAGACTGACTGTGATCTCTGTGTGCACTTAAGGGGAATTGTACTTTACTGTGTGTATTAGTTATCCTTTCCTCTCTTCTCAGAAATGACCTCCCTGGTGTTAGTGGTGAGGATTGAGTCTCCTTGATTGCTAGGGTAGGGCACGGTTGTCACAATAATATAGGCAGTTATCAGTACAAGTTGTCCCTGCCAACTAAACACAGGAATGGCAGGAAAAAGTTCTCAGAAAATGCAGTATAAATTCAGTATAAAACTGTATAGACGTTGTTTACTATTGAAGGTTAGGTCTTTGTTGATAGCCTCTGTCTCCATCTGAAAGAGAAGGTCAAGGGGCACCTCAGCAGGATTTTCTAACTATGTCAGTATTGTTCAGCAATGCAGATGATACCACTGGACTCACTCATTACACTAGTGATCTGGTGCAATATATCTGTTTTTTATATATGGGGAGATCGTACTACCCCAGCAGGTTCCCCTTATAATTCCTGTGCAACAAGAAATCCTTTGTTCTCATGACTACTCTGGGAGAGATCCAGCACCTGAAGAGGTCATTTGCACTCTGCAGGTCAGAGGAATTAAGAAAATGGTAGCCTCTTACACACAGCAAGATGTTATGGCGATTACATGATATGCATCTTTGGGCAGCAAGGATGCAAAATGTAAATGATCATTGCCATGCACTGTCTGAGCTTCACAGTGTGCATGCATGACTGTACTTCACACATGACCTCCTTGCCCAGGTACAGGCAGGGACAAGTGTAGTAGTACTGTCTGTGGTTGATAAAATATCATGTAGTAGAAGTGATTCAAAGACATTTGCTCTAAATCACCTGATTAGCATAATCTCCACTTTGAAAGTCACTTTTTAGTGTGCTAAAAACTCAGTCATCATATTACAGGAGACTACATTATGATGAGCAACACAATAATTGGAGTACAGAGGGTAGCACTTTGTATACACCATATAGGCGTACTGGGAGCAGGATAAGACAACTGGTATTGGATCTCAAGAGGGCAGGATGTCCATAATTGTGCATGGAAGCAACATCAGTAGATAATAATGAGTGAACTGTGTAGGGTAGCATAGCATAAGGGCAACACAGGTGACTGTCCTGCTATGGGTGGTCACAGTCTGACAGGGAATAAGCACAAGGGCATGACAGACTATTTTCCCATGGGGGAGGGGCAAAACCATTTCATATAAACACAGACTACAAGATATGCTGGTACAGACACGAGGCTTTCTGTACATACATCACAACATGTCAAGCAATGGTAACATGCTAGTTGCTATGGTTAGTATGGCACAAGGTATGAATGATGACAGAATATTAGCAGACAGGAATGTGGCCATAAAAGAATGCAGAGTGACTGAGTTGAGAAACTGGTGTTTGCCAAGGACAGTTATGTATTCACCCCCACTGTTTCACATACATAACCCAGTGGTGTACATGACTTGTCATGGAACCATGAGAATATCAATGGTTGAAAAAGATCACCACAACAGAGAAAGGGGTGCTACTGTAAGACCTATGCAAACATGGCCTACAGATGCTTGAGATGGGTAAAGCAGACAAGACTTTCTGGGACTGGATGTGGCAGGGACTAGTCTAGGAAGTCAGTGCTGAAAGCAGCTATAATAAGGCAATAGTATGGAGACAAATCCACCAGGGAGAGACTATGCTGCCATCAAATAGGCATATTAGTGAAGTGCAGGAGTTCATGATAACCTTGTCCAGAGCAGTTGAGGAATTTCTCACACCTGCTTCTGGTTGGGATGTAGGAGGTAGGCCGGTGATGACTACTTGCATGGCTGTAGGGGATGCACAAGGTTGTAATACTATCTTCCATATCTAATGTAAAGTGGCCCATTCATGTGAATAGAATATTAAAAGGACACATATACATATCTACTCTGTAGATACATTGCAGCTGCAACAATGACAACCTGCAACACAGGGCATGTATGTGACCGTAGGCTATGGAAATAATTGGCATGTAGTAATATGTCTGCCACATGTTGGTGAGAGTAACATATATGTTACAAGATTCTTTCATAGGTTCAAGCTTAACAGGTTAGCAAATATCTAATGTAAGTGTTTCACCTGTAGACAAAGAAAAATACAACATGTACATTGCAATGTCAGTAAGGGTAAGACTGGAGGGCATGCATCAATGCATGCATCCATCACATATAAGATGATGGTGGAAATGCAAGATAAACCTCAAGCATACTCTGCATTTAATACTGAATGTCCTGTCCATGTAAGGCCCGCCTGAACTACACATGACTGACTACCACAAACAGCATCACGTGAGCTGCATTGTTTCTGAAGTATGCAAACCCTCCATATGGGAAAGACATGGAGGTAGCTGCCTCTGCTACAACTTCAGGATGCTCTCTGACTTGGGTGTCACCATTGTCATTAGTCAGTCAATGTACATGTAAGAGAGTTGCATGCACAGTTGGATCACTGTGCGCACCATGGCAGAGTGTTCAGTGGGTTGCATTGCCTGCATGAGAAAGTAAAATTTCTGTCCTTAACCACATGGAAAGTGGCATGAACTTTATTGAGCTGGGACAGATATGCATACTGCAGACATTAGTGGCCAGTTGGATTCTATTGGTACATCTATGAAGATACTGGGAAATAACTGCAGTGGCAGTCCAAGGAGCATAATTCATGGTCACAAGCCAGGTGTATGCAGTTTGCAGATGCTGTTTCAAGCTCTGCATTAATGTTATGTCTGGTCATGCCTGCCTTCACCTCTTGTCATGGACATTCCCATGGTCTTGGCTGACTTTTTTCTTAAACTGTAGGGCCACCCCACTGTGCCAGACACTTTTGGTCCCAAAGTTCCACAACATTCCTGTTTACTATAGGCCTACTGAGTGCACCTAGCTATGGCCAGTTGCGTGGTCTGCCTGCCTCCCTATATAGGTGTCGTATTGGAGTTTCCATACATGTTCCTGAACTGACATACCAACCATAAAATTAGTTTGCTTCTAGTCCTTTTACAGCTGAGCCCCACAGCACACCAAGCCAGTGTTCAGAACATGGAAGATCCACCATGGCAAGGGAGGATTCAAAACTTAACTCTTCCCTGATCTCCTAGCAACATGCATGATTACTGCATCCACCTCCTGAAACCCTTACATCTGTAGTAGTATTGCTGTCCCATGCCATGGTACCGCATCTCACTATGTAAATGAAGATGATGACATTGCCCTGTGCATCATTCTGGCCAGTGTGGTTGAGGTAATGTCTGATGCACAGAGTCAGCAAGTAAATATACTGTAATGCAAAGACTGGGTCTGTTAGTGCATACATGCATGCATGAGTATTATTCTGTGTTGTCCGTATTATGGCCCATTGTTATGGACCATATGCTACCTCTTCCTGAGTACTGCCTCTGTCCATCATGTGATAACAGCACAGCCAGATCCTTCAACAACTCCTCAATGGATTCATACTCCACTGCTGCCACAGGTGTCTCAAACAGCACTGCAGTCTTCCCATATTCTACCTCCTTTTGCTCCATCATATTGTGTAACATGAAGCAAATCTCTAACATATTGCTACCTGTCTCTAGTGCAGACATCAGTGCACCATCAGATGTCTTAAAGCAGTGGAAGTGAGCTTTCATTAATCCAAATACACAGTCAATGATTTTCTGAACATCTTATAGTGCGGTGTTGTAAGCCACCTCTGCCATCATCTAGTAAATATTGACAGACATTATGCTTCCATTAGATATCCTGCCTCACCTACAACACACAATAGAGGACACCATTATGTGTTACCTGCTGCTTCTGTATATGGGAAATGTATATCCGGTACACTATAGCTGGCAAGGTGTCCACCCACCAACCTGACCATCCTTTAGAGAGTAATTTCACATGTAATGCTGGTATATGTTAAATGTGAGTTAGATGTGAGAATCACTGGAGCTGCCAGGTTGTTCTACGGGCACATTCCCTATAATGCCATCTGTATTACACACCATCTGCATTTGATGGAGTAGACGCTCTTATGGTTGATATACTGGACATCATGTGGAGCTTGTGGGATCTTGATGAAGATGATGTGGATGCAGTCAGTGATCCCTGGAACCTTATTGAAAATGATTGGGTCATTGAATGCCCACATAATGTTTTTTTTCCTTCTCTGCTATCTCTGAAATCCAAATAGGGCCATCCACATGGATAGCATCACATCAAAGAAATTATATAGGCAAAGTAGTAGCTAGGGAAATTAGCTCCATGAGCGGTCCTCTTAACTGTTGCTCTCTCACACCAAAGTTAAGGAAACATAAAAAAAAAAGTTCCTTCAAGATTGGATTGAACAATGTAGCCAAAAAGAAGTGAAGAAAAAGAAAAGGCTTCTACAACATTCCAATCATTTTCATCTTGCTATCTGCATAGAATTAACCACAACTATTTATTTGAACACAATGCCTGGCAAATAATAGAGGCAATGGCAGTATTTCGTTTGCGTGTAGATGACTGCACCCCCACACCCCAAAATATTGCACCTTTCATCCTCACCCTCGCTACACTTCAGAGTAAAAAATTCATGAAACTGATGACTACAAACTTTTAATATGTGCCATGTCAGACATGGATGATTAATGCAGCAGATAACTTGTCTGTGACACAAAATATACAAACAAGTTGGAGCTTTTTTGCCATGATATCTTGCCCAAAGCATTTTCTACAAAATATCATGCAGTTTTTTTGCTGTAGCATTTCAGAGGCAGACGCAACTATGAGCTACTGCCAGTTTCCATCAGATTCCATTAATAGCAGAAGTGTATATTAACTTTGTTCTATGTGGCAAAAAAGAAATTGCTGACAGCTATAAATATACTGTGCTAGTATAGCAATGCAACCAAAATCAATATTGATTGTTACACTGACAAATATACTTTAGAGAATGCTAAATGCTCTTACAAAACTTGGACAATATGGGCTTAGTATTCCAACCACTCTTTTTTTTACATTTTTCATCAGTGACAAATTATATCATTGCACATTGACAAACTAGTACAATACACAGATGATGCAACCAACATATTCACTGCAGTCATGACTTTTAGATATATAGCTGTACCTTAATGCTTGGAAACAAAAGAAGTTTTCTTTGCTACCACATTCATGTCATAAATGATCTATTGCCAGATACTACTTCACTTGAAATATTTCTTCTTTCAGTGATTGAGAAATTTAAGTAGTAGAATCTATTAAAACATACGTTTGCTCATGTCTGACCACCATTTAAATTTTGCTTTAACCAAAACCAACAGAAAATGTGTCACCCTTAAATTTTCAAAATGTTCTTTCTTGTAAGTGCAAGACAAACTATTGTAACAATGTACTTCCTTCTCCTTTTACTTTGCGCAATTGCTCACTAACTTAGTGGTAACTGTTAATGCACAAACTGAATTAGGACCTGACAAGAATGGTCAGATTTGTTGCAGGTCATGACAGAAAACTACATAGTTGTCTTTCATTGTATATCTGAAATTGTTCTGAATTTGAACACTACCTTTCTTCTCTTCTGCTAAATGTTGCTCTTATGCTAATTTATTCAGTCAGGTGTCCAGCACTGACCTGCACATCATTCTTTCATATGCCTCTGTATTCTTTGAAGATCTCACCTCATAAGTATCCATAAAACCACAAATAGGTGTGGAGATGAATGTTTTCATGAAATATGTGTGCAAGCCTTGGAACAATCTTCCCTTTAGTCTATCTGGGGTCCAACTCAGGTCTATGACATTTCATCGAATTTTAAAACATCAAACATCTTTTCAGTGGACACCTGTTTAGTGAAGCTACCCATCATTGAATGGACTTTTCACTGAGTTTTCCTTTGGTAGAGCGATGGTAGGCAACCCTAGAGACAGAGAAGAAAATAATAAAACAAAACACCTGCCCATGTGGGGGCTGTGCTCCCCACACCCCCCAACTAAATATACCAACTCTGAGATTGCACTACAGTGAGGAAAAGAACAAATTCCAGATGGTGGTCAAGTGTTGCCTTGCCCTGGGAAAATTTTGCTCAAAACTCCATTCAACAATGGATCGCTTTTCTGAAAAGGTGTTCGATAAAGAGGTGTTTGTTATTTTAAGATTCGACAAAATGTCATAGATCCGTCCATGTCATAGCACCATGCATTTATATATGCATTTAAGGAGCACTTTACTAGACAATATTAATGCAATATGGATGTAATATAAAACTAACATGATGCTGTTTCTTTGAAAGTATTGTGCATTTTTACGTCCTTTTCCAAACTTATCTGATTACATCATTTGACTGTATAGAGCAATAGTCCATGGAGAAGTCCTGATGCAGTACTGATCAATGCAAACAAGAAAGCTCACAAAACTGTCACCACTTATATAAAAAGAGGAACCCGAAACTCAGTTTTATAATTTCAGCTTCTGCTAACTAAACACAACCCTCTGATCACTGCCTTAAATTAAGAGGAATTCTCCATGATACCGCAGTCTTGAACTAGTCATATGATCCATCACACAATGCACACTATTGATAGTAGATCACTAGCATATCATAGTTTTGTACTGCAGTCATTTGTTTATTAATCAATAGATGTGAACTGTATTGGCTTATTTACAGTTTCATATATTCTGTTAATTGTCTTAGTTTTTAATATGCAAGTAATGTCTCTCAAACTCTTGGGTCTATTTAGGTCATATTATATATGCTTTATGTGCCAAGATATTTTTTCTTTGGGATTGCACAGAAACAGGGACCGTTCCTGTTGCATTTTCCCAGTTAATATACATAAGTAACTAAACGGATAAATTATTGCAATTTTGTCAGATTGTGGGGTGATCTATGCATAGCTAATTAAATTGTTTCCCTTAAATTGTCAGCACAATTAAATCATTGCTTTTGTTAATAGCTATACAGGCACTTGCTTCTCTCTTTCCTGTCTGATTATATTACATGAAATGTATCTTATACTTACCAACTGATATCTACAAAGATCATGTTGAGTACCTTCTCCCTTATCTTCTCATTTGTTTATGATTTTGCTTTAATTCCAAACTTTCCAGTATCTAAAGAATTAAAATCATTGAACTTTGTAAATTTGTTTTTCTTTTTTTTTTTTTACTCCTACCAGGAACTTGGGCTGATGGCTGTCCTTCATTTGTCCACTTAGTCCATTCATTCCTACAGAGCAGAAGCTGAGGATTTTAAGGCTTGGTTAGAGCCCTAGAGGCAATATGTATCTGGCAGAGAATCCCCGTCAGCCCTAAGTTCCATAATGAGAGTCAGGTGGTTGTAAGCAGGACAGCTTCTTGGTCCTAATGTGTGTAGAGGGTCTACTGATTCCTTTTACCCTCCCCTTGGTAATTCTTCTGAGCCCACAATTGCAATTTTCCAGAAAGACACATGTTTCTATGTGATAGTTTCCCTTAGTTACTCTGTGTGACTGCACTATGATATTACAAGCTCTGCCTGCTCAGAACTTCACTAGATGAACATGTACAGTAGTACTCCTACTATCTGTCATCTGCATTGTAAGCTATAACCACTTCTGTCCCCCCCAAGATGGCTGTGCCAGCAGTAGCCATTCACCCCTGTCCTTTCTAGGCAGCTTTTTTAGCTTCATGAGTCACTAGTTGAACTCCAGATACCTGCAGTGCAACCAGTGATTTACCCATCCACATCATTGAGCTGACAATCTTTTGAATTTTCAGAAATTGTATTGACTTTGTTGATAATACATTTCCTGTTCAAGCACTCTTTCATGTAAACTTTGAAGCACCACCTTTTCATTGTTTTCTAATTATATAAACAGCAAGCTATTTTAAAGTCAGAGTTAAAAAAAGCTTCATATCATCAGCATCGATCCACTCATTTGTGCTCTCCTTTGGTGTCTCATTCTGGCAACACTTAATTTCCTCTGCTAACTGAATGGATACTGACCTGCCAAAAATGGATATATGTTAAAATATTTAAGAGTTGACATATCTAAATTCAAAATAGTTAAAAAGAAAACCTATATTAATGGACAGGCCAAGCTCTCTGCATACTCCTGCATCTCCTACATATTATATATACTAGCTAGGGTCTATATTAATTCAGCAAAAGACGTATTCTGTGAATACATTTTCATTGATCACCAGCTGCCAAAATTCAATTCAGCGGTCCGTGGAATTTTGCCCATAGTTTGGAAACACTTGGTCATCATCTCAACTCTGCCCTTTTCCTCACTGTAGTGCAATCTAGGAGTTGGTATATATAGTTGGGGTGATGTGGGGGACACAGCCCCCCACGTTGGGGGGTATGGGGGGCAAACCCCCCAACTTGGGTGAATTTGAGTTAGTGCATTGTGTATTCTGGACAGTAAGTGCACATATGAAATAAATACATAAATAAATAGTCAGCTTGCTAACTAACCAGGACTGTTGTAGTTTATCATTGTAACTGCTGCATTATAATGGATTTTCTGATCAGCTTAGATAAGTAACAAATTTATTTATTTATTTTATTTTATTTTACATTTGTTTACTGGGAAGGTCTGACTGGACACAGGTCCTTTTTCAGTGGAGGCCTGGGGAGAAATGCTTCACATATTACAAAGATAAGGTTTGACATAATACAACTTTGCAGTTACAGAAAAGTGACATTTACATTTTCATATACAAGAAGTCATTTATGATACAAAAATTAAGTGATAACCCAAGATAAAGAAAAATAGATACGTTTACGCTGATTATAGAAATGAAACTAGATATGAGTGTGTTCTAATATCCCCAGACGTGACTGCAGAATTATCATCTGGAAGTCATCCATGGGACACAAAGTATTATATTTCTGCCTGTGTAAAGTAATTTACTGCACTTCATAATCATCTGTGATGACAGAAACTTGCAATGCTAATGCAGTTTCTTAAGCAATACAGGTATAATTTACTGAAAGAGAAAACAAGGAAAGCTGTCAGTTTCAAACATGTATTAAGATAACTGATATTGAAACAATTATGTTTTGATTATCTTGTGTGATTTAATTTTTCCTTTTATTTGCAAATGTAATAACTTAATTTTCTTTTAGCTGTGCCCCTTGCAATATTCTGGTGGAACTAACTTTCAGTATGCTGAACTAACTGTGCTCACTTATAAATCCCAGAACTAGCATAAGCTTTCTAGTACTGTGAATTTTCATTCACATTATCAATCACCAGTTACTTCTTCCTAAAATTAACAAATAATTATTTGACTGTAAGTGGAACTAGCAAAACTGCCATGCACTTAAAGCTAAAAACAATGATCCTATTACTACATAATTAAAGGTAGTAGTCATAGATTGCATATTTTGCATTGTGCTGTTGGCTGGGAAGTAGTCAAACCCAGACATGTTCTGATTCATAGCATCATGTAGTGTTACTGAGCACTGAGAAAAAAATGACTGTATAATGGCATGTAAACAGAGGTGTATGGTCTGCAGTGTGCGTTCAGAAAGGTAAATAGTATAAGGGCAAAAAGCATGCAAGAATTTAAGGAGCTGCAACAATCAAAGATACTTATAACAGCAATAGCACTCATGCAACAGAACTTATTATCTTATAATGCAATTGGTACATCCAATTCAAGACCTAAAAACATTATAAGCTTAGCAGGCCCTACTAAATTAGCTGTTACTCTTGGCACCTCTAACTTCCTGTGCAGTTGCTGAAAGGCCAAGATGCCATCTTTTGTTTTGTTTGTTTCTTCTTCAACAATGGGAAAATCATGTAAAAAAGGACCTGCTTTCCTTGCCAGCTCATCTGACTCCAAAAGCTAATGTAATGCGCTGAATTCTTAGACATGGTATATACCACTGTAAAGTCCACGAGCATGGCATTGTCAAAAATATTTATCATCCAGCTGCTCTCTTAAGCAAACACCAGTTTTGGTGCCAAGAAGATAAGAAGAACGCTACCTTTACATCAGGCTTCACAGGTATGGGACTGTCACCTCATGTATGATCCTGTATGCATCATTAAGGGATACACAGAGTACCTTTGCTGCCTCTCTGGACACAGCCATCATTTAAATGGTTCATCTCCAGAACTTGTCAGAGATTTGGGAGGCATGGCTAGGCTTAAAAACACCCCAGTGGTCATTAGTGTAGTACACACCTATTAAATAACCCCCCTTTCTTGCATATGAACGGTAATAGATACACTGGTAATCACCTTACACTTTTTGGGGACTAAGTCCCGTGAGGAAGGACCAAAAGTCTCAAATGCCAAGTTCTCAAATGGACCTGCCACTCTAAACACCTTTATCTCCTTGTCCAATAATGCTTTGGCAGTACTTTTTCTACCCATTACTGTTTCAAGCTCTTATGTATGTGTAACTGCAGACACCATTACATCTTCTTACAATTTAAAACCTTTGTCTAAAATCCCTGCACCAATAAATATCTAGCCCTCTTCCCAGTGGATTTCAGGAAATAGGCCTTTAACACTTCCATTTATCTGAGGTTTGGACTTCATTCAATTTCTCTGTACCATTCAACCAGCAGTAAGCTCCCTTCTGCTCTGGAAAGACCCAGCTATTTCTCTCTAATAACTCAATTAAAAAACACCTCATTCTTCCTTCAGTTGATCCCTAGCTGCTGATGAAAGCCTGTTTCAGCATCCCTTTGAAGTTTGTGAATCTGTGATAGGCTCCTCCATATGTTGTACAGACCTGCACAATTCAACATGCCAGCCAATATTATATAGATGGCTTAAAGGCTCAGAATGGCTTATTTAATCTTTGTAAATTCTCAGATTCCATTATAGGCTGAACCTTATCAATCATCACACCCAGAAATGCATATGGGTGCCAAATATCTTATCTTACTAATTGCCATCATTTTTCTGATGTCCTGACAATGCAGCTAACAAGGTCATTTGCCCATATTTTGTACATATATAATGACAAAATAAGAGGGTATGGTACTAATTCTAATTCCAGTGGGTACACAAAAGACAAATCTCAGCTCTCCCAGGTCCCTTCCCTAAGCATGAATGCCTTATGTTTTCTTAGCACAGCTGGAGCTGTCTTGATAACCTTACCTCTGGCTCATCATGGCCAGTAAACCTCTGGACTCTATCTTGACGTAAAACTTTCATGTTCAGATCTCGTCTGTAACTGCTTGTGTAATATTGGCTTGCCAGGTCTCAGAAGCTTGATGACCTCCAGTTCAGTAGGTGAGATAGAGTTTATCTATCTCCCTGCAACTGCCAAGGGCTTCAAGGTCAAGCCTGGAAAGGATGCTGAAGTGAAGTCTTTCCGGGGCCTTAACTTACTGTGTTGGAGACTCCTATCAGTTTTTCATCCTGGACTGAGCTCAACATCTACAACATAGCCTAGAGCCTTTTACCCTCCAATCTGTCCAAATGACTCAGCAAATAATTCAATATACTGATCTAAGCTATTGAGATCACGATCTTAATTGCAAATATTATCAGTGATTCTGATACTTGCTGAACTTCTTCCTCATTGTGAAAGTGCACTGATTTTGCCATGATCAGTGAATCTCCCCAGTGCCTCAATCTCATCATCTGTTTCTAAATCTACTATGGTCATGGGTGACATCACTTGGTTGTCTGCTATATATATATATATATATATATATATATATATATATATATATCCTCAGAGAAACACACACATACACACACACACACACACACATATATATATATATGTATATATATATATATATATATATATATATATATATATATATATGAAACTATCTTTTTGGGGGGTGAGGAGAAAATATCACCTAAAGTACACCACTCTCCCCTTTTCTCACTTCTGCTTTATTTGTCATCAATAGCTTTATAACTGTTTTCTTTCCATTATTGTTTCTCCTTTAAAACACATATACATTAACTATCACACTTGATACAATTGCTGTTCAAAGTCAATATCTTAGTAGATCCACTATGAATGAACCCTGTCTCCATTCCTTCTATGTCTAATACTGGAGATGTAATTTTGTCCTGAGGCTGCATCACTGGAATATGTTCCTCAGTTTATTTCTATATCTGTTGTTTGTTTGCACTGTCTTTTTTTTTTAATATTTTAGTATTTCTGCTAACTCCATTGCTAGGCACCTCCTTGTCTTCTCCTTCCTCAAAATTGTGATGTGCCCGTTCATCTTCTGAACTGGTCCAGAAACACCTGATGCAATTCCATCATTTCCACCAGCCAACTTTACAACAAGATGACAAGGCAAAGCTACCCATATCTCACTTACAATCCAGCAGTATGTCTGCTACCTTTTGACCCTCATATGGTATGTTAGTCGCCTGAAAATAGCACAAGCAACATGCATGCCTTGTTGTGCACCAAAAAGAAACTATCAAAATAAACATTCCAGGCATAGCAAAATCGCTCACCACAACTACAAAGGAGGGATGGATGTTTAGCCAACAACTTAGAAATAGTTTCCAAGCCTACCTAGCACCATGTCAGCACAGTGCCATGCTTAAAAGTAAGATTAATGAATTCAAAACACTAAATATGCTTGAATGCAAACCCTAATGCCAAAAACGAGTTTGGAAGCTGCTTTTAATTTATGCACATAACCAGACGGACTTCCAACTATGAAAATTAACAGTCTGTTTATTCCTTTTCTCCTCTGCTAAATGAAAATATCTCTTTCACTAGGATTGTACCAGAATTAAAGATAAACATATAGTATGTTATCTAACGGTGCATCATTGTACAACATCTAGGGCCAAACATTTCAAATAAAACACAAAGTAAAGACTCATCATTAAAGGAATTTGCTGCGTGAAGTGCTGTTGTGACTTAATATATGTTTTGTATCATGCAAGAATATAAACATATGATCCTGAAGGGCAAATAAGGAAATGTTAACAACTGGTGTCAGTGTGGAATTTGAGGGGCACTCAACAGTTAAGTTGTACTGCAGCTCTGCTCAAACCTAGCAGCACTCTGTAAGTATGCACACACATAGCAGTTATAACAAAAGGCCTGTCTCTTATGTAGCTTGATGAGAAATTGTTATCTTCTTATAAGATTAGATAAGAAATAATTGTGGAACTTGTTCTGAATTCTTAAGTCTTGCATTTCACTGTGAAAAGTAAGACTGATGAAAAAAGCTATCCATCTCTTATTCACACTAAAGTACTTACAAGAGGCTTCTGTTTGCTATCTAGAAATCTTTTTTATTGCTTTCAGAAGTGTCATGCATGTCAGACATGACTATTACAATGTATTTTTGATAGCGTCTTAAATTAGGTGCAGTGTAATTACACCACCATGATTGCTGATGCTTTAATTATAAATACTCCGATAAGGTTCTCTTCATCTAGTTTGCCTGCTAATAACTATTTTATTCTGTTCTTTTCACTGTGACACACTTAATGTCATGCCAAATGCACTGTGGTTATGCCTACAGAGTTTCTACCATATTTGTAAATGCTATGCAGAAGATTATAAGTAATAGCTATTGTCAGGCTGCAAGTCTCCAAGACATTTTAAGCTGGCAGATTCCAGCATGCCCTAATCAATGGCAGGACTATTAATCTGTCTATTATGACTGACACATACCTGGACTTGTCAAATATAATTACTTAATTCAGGAAGCACTTTAATGCTTGGCCGCAGCCCATCACAAGACATGGTTATTCATCATTAGTTGTAGACTGCAAACTGTTGTTGCCTTGATAGCTTATCTAGGAGTATTCATATTATTCTCTTTCACGTTTTCTTTATGTTAACCATAGTTTGTTTTCCGCATGAGACAGTTCGCAGGTAAAACACTGCTGATGCTAGTTATAAGTCAAGACAGAATGCAACAGACACAGACTTAGGAAACTAGTGAATGATAAGATATGAATTCTATCTCTGATAGTATATTCAACAAGCTTCCATTCATGGAAAATAGTGCACTTTGTTTCTAGTGTCTAAAATATATAGTCAAAGTCAAAGTAATTTTTTGTTTTATAGAACTACACACATGTAGCCTAAACAAAATTTTGTGCATCAGCTCACTTCTTGAGATTACAAAGGAAAGTAAAACAGCACATACAAGTAGAGGAATAAACATAATTAACAAATACAGTACTACTCCCAACACATGCAAGTAAAAGCAAAGATATTTACCATCACTTGTATACAGATCGAAAGGCTTACGTTATTTGTTTAATATTGCACTTGAGTGAGTTAAATAATACTGACAATGGATATAATAAATAAATATTGCACTTACTTGGAATATTTGTAAGTATATATTGCACAAATAAATAAAAAATGACTTATAATGTATGTGTCCAGAATCCTAGGACTAGTGCCCGAGTTCAGAAATCTAATGACTGTAGGGTAGAAACTGTTACTGTGCTGTGACGTTTCCTACCTGCCCGATGTCAAATGCTTGAACAGTCCATGCACCAGATGCATTTTGCCCTGTATTATTTTGATGGCCTTTCGGATGCTTCTTGCTGAATAAAGATGTAGTATCGATGGAAGACTGGAACCTGTTACCTTGTCTGCAACCCTCACCACTCTCTGTAGTGCCTACCTTTCTGTACTTTTCAGTACTGTAAATATGTGTATGCAGAAATTTGGGTGCTGAGCCTTAAGGCTGCTCACAGAAGAGGGACTCTACCACAGACGTAACATGTAGCAGATGTGAATCACAGGCTCTCTTAAACACATCTGCATAATCAAATCCAGTATATAAAATACAAATATATTGTAACTGAATCAGGGAACAGAAATAAAAAGATGACAAAATCTTCAATTAATCTCAGAAATTCTTTCAAGCTTACATATGACACCATTTTCTTTCTAGCACTGTTAATAAGTAGAGATTCAAATTGTGCAATGATATAATGGATTACCTCTTGCAAATATTTATTTATTTATTTTACATTTGTTGACCGGGAGAATCCGACTGGATGCATGTCCATTTTCAGCAGACGCCCAGGGAGAAAAGCTCCATAGTTTGTTAATATACAACTAAGTCATTTAACATATACAAAGAACAAATACAAAAAACATTTAAGCTTACAGAGAAAAAAAAATCACGTTTAGCATGTAACTGCAGTAGAAGAACACATTAGTTGTGTGCATGGTAATATTTACTTGACCAGTAATATTATAAACAGGAATATGCATAATTTACCAAGGAATATGTATAATTTACCAAAAATTATATTTTGAGTATGGTGGTGTTAGAAAGAAATGGGGAGTACGAAGAGTAGAAGAAAGTTGTTTAGAGCATACTAAGACTGCTAGTAGATGAAGTTAGCATAGTAAGAATGCTAGTAGATGAAGTTAGCATTGTAAGACTGCTAGTAGATGAAGTTGGGTACTATGAGAAGGTTGATATCGCATTTGCTGAGCTGAGGAAACAGGTATAGAGGGTCAACCTGGGGGAGGGCATGGGCATTGTCTTTTGATAATAAGGTGTTCTTTTAATAGTTGTTTAAATTTAATGCTTGATTTTGCTGAGGTAATAGCAGGGGGCAGTGAGTTTCATATTTTACCTATGTATTTAGGAAATTGGGAATCACCTGCTGAGTTGTTGGATTTGGTCATTTTGATTAATGTTTTGTCACTAGAGCGTAGTTGTCTGGGGTTTTCTTATAATTTAAGCAAATTAGATAATGGTGGCATTTTTAAAGGATATAGTAGGAGTTTCTGAGTGAAGACTAGTTGATGGAAGGTAATGAGATTTGGAAGTTCAAGCCAATTTAGTTGAAGTAGTGAGTGGCAATGTTGGGAATGGTAAGGAGCATTTGTGGCAAATCTGGCAATTTGATTGTAACAGGTGTCTAGTTTCGTGATTTCAGTTTTTGGATAGGTTGGTGAAGATGGGAGCAGCATATAGAAGTATGGATAGGAGCAGAGTTTGAGCCATGGTAATTTTAGCCTATTGAGTTAGGTATGTTTTATTTTTGTACAAACAGCCAAGTTTTTTGTGTATATTTTTGATAGTTTGATTTATTTGAAGGTCAAACTTCAGTTTGTTGTCAGTGGTTACTCCTAGTAGTTTTGTGTTGTCATCTGGGGAAATAATGGTACCATCACTAGACATAGTATTGAAAGTTTCTGCCTCTAAGTTGGATTTGTTTGGTTTGAAAATTAATAATTTGGAATTTTTGGGGTTAAGTAACAGATTTTTACTGAGAAACCAAGCTTCGGTGGTTTGAAGACTTGGGTGATGGAGAGGAGTGTCAGAGAGTTGATAGCTGAACAGACTAATGTCGAGTCGTCAGCATATTGTATAACAGTTACATCTTCAGTGCTGCTGTTGAGATCATTAATGAAGATGGAGAATGGTAGAGGGCCTAAAACTGACCCTTGTGGGACTCCAGTTGTAATAGGAAGCAGTGTGGATAGTTTGTTATCCCATCTGACTGCTTGCTGTCTGGCTAGTGGGTAATTCTGTAACCAGGCTAATGAGTGATTGGAAAGTCCAAGGTCTGAGAGGGACACAAGAAGTTTGGGATGGTTTACCATGTCAAAGGCTTTTGATAGGTCTAAAAATATGGCTGATGTTAGTTTGCCTAAATTCCTGTTTTGTTTGATGAGGTTAGTGAAGGTGAGAATGGCAGTTGTTGTACTATGGGCTGGTCTAAACCCATGTTGGCCAGGAGTGAGAAGTTGTTTTTTAAATAGGTATTGCATAAGTTGAGGGTGAATACATTTTTCCAATATTTTAGCTAGTGAGGATAATATGGCAATAGAACAATAGTTGGTAAGGTCCGTGCAGATGCCACCTTTATGTATTGGGATAACATATGCTGTCTTCCAGATTGTTGGAATTTTGCTTTCTGTTACTGATCTGTTGAGGAGAATTGATATTGGGTAAGCTATCTCATTAGCAGTCATTTGAAGGTATTTGGCAGGAATGCTGTCAGAAGCCAGTGTAGTTTGTGTTTAGCTAATAGGTTTTTTTTACATAATTAGTGGGAAAAGGTTTGAATTGGAAGGTGGTTTTGATACTGCTAGCAAGCTTAGAGTTGCTGGTAGTAGATGTTGTGGGTTGTTGATGAACTAGTTTTGAAATGGTTTCTATGAAAAATGTATTAAATGCTTCTGGAATGTCAGTGATGTCATTTACAGTGATTGGTGTTGAGGTAATAGGTTTGCCAGGGTGGAGTAATTTATTTAACCCTGCCCAGAGTTTTTGAGGGTTGTTTTGGTGCCTATTTTGCAAATTTAGAAAATAATTATTTTTGTCCAGTAGAATTGTTTTTTTTTTTTGTTTCGTTTCTGAATTTTTGGAATTGTTGTTTGGTTGCTATGGTTTTTGTGGCTCTCCAGTGATGCCAGGCTCTATTTCTTTGAGTTATAATGCTCCTTGTGGTACTGGTGATCCAGGGGGCTATGTTAATTTTCAGTTTTCTTGCATGAGGAGGGGCATAGGCTTTTAAAACTTTTAGGAAGGTAATGTTAAATAGATCAACAGCTTCATCTAGTGTGAGTGTTTTTAGTAGGTTCCACCTTTAGTATTGCAATCCAAGTTTGAGTTTATTTATATCAAAGTTTTGTTTGTTCCTAATGGTGTGAAGTGGTGGCTTGGAGTTGGTGTGGGATTTGAGTTTTAGTAGGAAGGTGGGTTGGTGGTCACTGAGATTGTCTGGTAGGACACCTGCGTGGTAGGATGTGTTGGCATTGTTTAACAGTATCCAGCCAAGAAAGCTTTCTTTGGTTTTATTATTACCTAGCCTTGTACTACACTTAATAAGTTGGGAGAAGTTATAAAGATTTATAAAGTTGGTGGGGTTGGTACATGCATGTATACCAGTCTATATTAAAGTCACCAAGGATAATTGTTTCTTGGGGTAAGTTTTGATTTGCCCAATGTAAAAGGGCTTCTAGGGTGGGGATGTTATTACCCAGTGATATATACGCTGTAATAATATTCAAAGATTTTTTTATCAGTAAGTTCAAGTTTGGCTAGCAAAAGTTCAGATGACATTAAGGGGAGTATAGGAGAGTTAATAATGGTAATCTTTAGGTTGTTTTTGTAAAGTAATGCTTCACCATCTCCTTTTAAGCATAGTCTATCATTACGTATTACATTATAGCCTAGGGGAAGAAATTCTCTGTCGGGTATAGTAGGCTTTAACCATGTTTCGGTTGGGGATAGTAGATCTGGGGAATACGTGTGTAACAGAGTATGTAGTAGATGTATTTTATTATTAATGCTACGTATGTTTAAGTTTAGGATAAATAAGCTATTTTTTGGTCTGGAGAGTAAAGGTGGGTTGGTAGAGAGGGGTGGGGAGGAAGGGGAATTCATGTCAGGGTTTGGGCCCAGGTTAGGGTGTATGTCTCCAGCTAATTTTAATTGGTGCCTAATATGCTGTAGGAGCTTTGATAGTTTAATAAGAGTGACTATGTACTTATGCGTGGTAAGTGACATAGTAGTGGTTTTAATAAGTGTACTGGGAGGTAGAGGCATTGTGCTGTGGTGGTGACTGCTTGAGGGTATGTCTAGGCTATAGTGTTTGGTGCTAGTAGAGTAAGTGGATGTATGTTGGGATGGGATAGTAATGGTAGTAGGAAGAGTGATGTGGTAGGAGGTGAGATGATAAGGTATAGCTAGTAGTGCAAGAGTGATGAGGTTGAATATACACATGGTGATTGGATGTAATGGAGTGTGTATGGTAATTAGTGGGAGGGGTGAGTAGGTTGCAGTATAAGAAGATTGGTAGTTGACATTGGTAGGGTTGTTATGTGATTGGTGCAGGCCGTGTGGGAGGAGGGTGTAGGTATAAATCTATAGGTAGTGTGGATGGGTGGGAATTGGGGGTAGGGTAGGGGAGCAGAGTGAGCCTGAGCAAAGTGAGGGCGAATGGAGCGGGGCTGACCCACAAGGCAAAAGATGCCTACCAAAACCAATCTGTCAGGTCAGAGAAAGATATTGTTCAGATCAGTTAAACACACAACTCTTAATTTGAAACTACCACTCTTTTAATTCTGCACAAAATTTATTTTATAGCTCTGTTATTCTTCTCACTTACAGCCTACAGCTAGTTATGTAGAGAAGGAGATTTGCTGTTGAACTTCCTTGAATATGGGAATGAGCTGATGCCTCGGGGGTTAATTATGTTGGAAACTAAATGCTACAGAAGGAAATAAATATGGGGAGGACCTAGAAGGGAAGCTACAGGGAAATAAAGTCTAAGTGGGATGCCCTTAGCTGAGTGCCGCCCAATTAATGACAGAGAAAACGGGATAGCAAGTATACTCCTAAAACATTCAAATATAATGTAACCAGTAAAGTTGGAATGCATGTGTTTGTGCACTGACATAGTTACAGAAAGAAACCATTTTTCAAAATATGTGAACGGTTATAATAATAAATAAGGTAAGCAAGTTAACTCTGCCCTGAGCATGAAGGTCTGCAGTCATTGAATGTGGCAGCTAGTGGCTCCTTAGATATTTGCTATATTCAAATGGGATCCGTACTGTTTATCGAACGACTGTTTCACTGAAAGTGAAACGGCCAAGCACACTTTCTCAAAAGTTCTTTTCATTGAAAAACCACTTTCGTGACAGTGTGCTAAAAAAAGGACAAAAACGTGGGGAAATTGCTCTTGATGAGATCGCAGCACAGTGGGGATAAGGGAATATTCCCTTTTTTGCACTGTAGTGTGATCTCAGAGTGAGAATATTAATGCCTCCCACATGGGGGGTGCATGATGGCTTGCCCCCTGGTTAAAATGAGTACTATGGGGGGTTTTTTTGCACAGTTTAGAGAAAGTGTTTTTTCAGTGAAAAGCATTTTCACTAAAGTGTGTTTGGCTATTTACGTTTCGTGGAAACATGATTTTGTGCAATAGTCCTAGATCCATTCAAAAATAGTTTTGCATGAAAATATTAACTTTGCCTTTCCATGATCTTGCTTTTAAATAATATAACACTGTGTCATGTTTATGCCTATTAATGATTACATTGAAGGGCTCTCAAATTACTTTCAGTGATGCAAAACATGTTTTATTGAGTACAAGAAATAATAGTTCAATGACATGAGATACAGACATGTTTATAATGAATATCAGAGTAATATTAAATATAATGAGCATTAAATTGCAGAATTAACAGAAATAAGTGGTGTTATAATTTATTTCCACTGTTCTGTACAAAATAATTAAAAAAAGGAAACTGCCATTTTATAGTCCCACCTTCATAAAGGTAACATTTTTAGTTCTGCACCAGAAGGTGATTTTTGTAGGAGAAATGGAAAAAAATCTAACTTTAGAGCCCCTTTCCTTGTGTTTTTTGGAATCTTGCATTAAATGAATGAGGCCTGATAAGGCTCCAGTGGGAAAGCAAGTAACCTGTATGCCAGAGAGTTAGTAACTGCTAATCTATTAAAATAAGAGAAGAACCTGTCCAAGGAGGTCTGTCAGTTTTCTCTCCTTTTCTCTATCACTTGCTAAGTGTGAGAAGGCAAGTGGATAAAAAAGAGTTTTGTGTTTGGGGATGAAAGGTCTTTAGGGGCAGCTGTCAGCCAGTTTACATAAAAAAATAAAGAGAGCAAGATTTTGTTACTGTTTTTGGTTGTGGTCATGTTGTGGCTAACCTTAGTGTTAGTGCATTTCCTGAAGTTGGTACATGATAAGAAACCAAAAGAACCTCATTTGGTGGCTCTTACTCTCCTGCTGTCTTGAAACATACTTCCCTATACGTTATGCACTTTACTTTGCAGACCAAGGAAAGAAAAATCAACAAAGAGAGAAAAACAAGAATACAGTGGTCAGAAGAAATGAACTGCAGGAGGTATTAGAGTTATGTATGACAACAGCTGGTAGTCAAAAATGGGAATCACACATCGATACATGAAATAAGTCAGGTAAATAGTGTAGCTCAGAGTGAGTTATCTGATGGGTCTGCTAGAAGTGAATATTATAGACAGATAAGTGTTAGACATACATTTTGGAAAGTACTTCAGGCTAGTGAAGTCTTGGATGAAAGAAGGATATCCTGGGGTACTGCTGTAGGACAAGAATTATAAAATGCTTGTCATTACTTCCTAAAGTAGTGGCATGGGACAAGCACTGTTTTTTAGTTATTAGTTCCTGAAGGAATGGGAAAGAAATAGGAACTGCCAAAACGTAGGTGGTGGTGGAATAGAACATAACCAACCATGGATCAAATAGATCATAAGCCATGATGACTTCAGGAGCTGCATGCTTTATGGTATTGAACCTTAGCTGGTAAGGACAATGAGAAGAGATAAAAGAATAACTGGGCAAATGAGGTAGAGCCATACTTGATCTGGAAAAGGAAAAATGGTGGAAGTGGTCAAAGAGGGAGAGGTCGACAAGGTAAATGGTGCAGAGAAAAGGACATATGTGAAACAGCAGAATGTTAGGCTGGGAATGTTAAGAAATGATAATCACAATATGTAAAGTATGAAAAAGATGGACATAAACTAGGAAGGTGATACTGAGAGTGTGCAGGGACAGAAAAGTAAACAGGAGATCATAAGGATATAGTGCATTGAAAGAGTAAAGTTTACTGAAGCTGAGGGTGTAGTTAAATAAGAGAAAAGGTATTTCATCCAAGAGGATTCTGTAACTATGAAAGTTAAATGGTTGATAATGAAAAGAGGAATAAAATAATCTTTTTTTTATATTTATGTTTTTGTTTAGTGCCTGCCAACCATCAAACTTCTGCTCTGGGACTCTCTTAAGAGCCATCTGGGAAACAGTAATTTGGGCAGCCATTAGGGTTTCTTGTGTTACTGACATCTTGGTAATCAGGAAATGTATTTGCCCTAATCCCTCCACTCAATGTATATCACAATGCCTTCCTCTATGAAACTACATACACTACACCTAATTAAGGCTCCTGCCAGCTGTCGGCTTGGTGTTCCACATGCATGCCACCAAGTGCAGTGCTGCATTGTTTACATACTCTGTCCACATTTCTCTGAGTTTCATGTTTAAATGCATACTGTAGCGTGCCAATATAAGTGCCAGTTGTCCTTGCATGTTGGCCTAGATCATGAATGAATAGGTCCTTCAACAAATTATTTCACTTATCTAGATAAAAAGTAAATAAATGAAAAGACAAGGTAAAATAAACTATGATAATGTAAAACAGTTTTATGTGTGCTTGTAAAGCAGGTGATTCCACTAGGCACAGCAGTCCCCTTTTATATGTCAACATGGAGTGCTGTCTGCTTTAGTGACTCTCTAAATTATGCAACACAGATGGACAGAACGAAGGAATCAAACTTAGGACTATAAAGTGAAGCTCATAAGTAGCTTACAGACTAATCCTCTATGTGAAACTCCCAGACAGTAATGGAACACAAAGCAGCTATTATTAATAAATAAAGCTGTAATTTAGCCATGCTGCAAAAAAAGCAAAAACATTCAGAATTAGAAGCTTTTTTTAAATAAAACAGGTTTTGAACAGAATTTAGATATCTATTGTGATTAGTAGAAGACTGATAATGTTTCCACAAATACAGAGGATTTCAGTTTTTGAAAACATCAGTGAATGATGCATTCTCAATTTCCCAGCAAGGTAATATATTTATTTTGTTTGTTTTGCATTTTTTATTTCTTGTGTGGTTGTGCATCTCTTTATTGTATTGATGATTAGGTTGCTCAGCTAGAAATACCTGTTTTTAAAACAACCTAATTTCTTATGTAGGAGAGAAGTCACAGAGAAAATATAGGTTCTCTGAACAATTGAATAACATTTATTTATTTTAGTATCTGCAGATGAGAGAGGGCCATATGACACTAATATACCACATATTGTGTTTTATTATATATATATATATATATATATATATATATATATATATGTGTGTGTGTGTATATATATATATATATGTGTATATATATATATATATATATATAGATATATAGATATATATGTGTGTGTGTATATATATATATATATATATATATATATATATATATATATATATGTATATATATATATATATACATATATATATATATATATATATATATATATATATATATATATATATGTACATATAGGGTCTATATTAGATCACTGAATGATTAGGTAAGCGAAGAGTGATTAATTGACCCCATGTAAGCAAAAGCTTAAAAACCGAACTGTCAGAACAGTGAGGGGAAAAAAAATTGCTGTTCCAACAACAACAAAAAAAAAAAAAATAAAGTAAGCACATTAAAACATGAGATTAAGTGGGGGGTTTGCCCCCCACACCCCCAACATGAGAGGCTGTGACCCCCACACACCCCTACTTAAATATACCAACTCCGAGACTGCACTACAGTGCCAAAAATGGTAAAGTACCAAAACGGCCAAGCAAATTCTTTCCCAGGGAAAAAATTCGCTTACATGCCGCTTTGATATTTTGCAGTTTCGGTTTTGTCATTTCAACCAAGACGCATTTGAAAATATGCTACTTCGGTCTGCTGATAGGAACCCTATATATATCTATATCTATATCTATATATATATATATATATATATATATATATATATATATACATATTTATATATATATATCTATATCTATATATATATATATATATATATATATATATATAGATATATATATAGATATACACACACACACACACACACACATATATATATATCTATATATATATATATATATATATATATATATATATATATATATATATATATATATATATACATATACGAGAGGGATAAAAATTAAAATTGTAAATACACAAGTGTGTGACATAGAAAGACATAATTTAAGAACAATGACGTTAACTGAAGTGATGTGGACATCCTACAAAAGGGCCTCACTGAGACAAATGCCTGGTGTCAAAGCCATGGCCTCAAGCTCAATGCCAAAAAGTGCATTGTCATCCCCTTTGGTAAAAACTCTGTACCCATGAGCTACCACATAGGTGGTAGTCTACATAACACTGAAAGTGCGATAAGAGACCTTGGGACACAGATGGACAGTAGTCTCTCCATTGATAATCACATTGCCACAGTAGTCAGGAAATCTTTCTACGTGGCAAACCTCATCACAAAAGGTTTCTCATCCAGGAAAAAATAGGTCATTGTTCCCTTCTACTCATCACTCATTTGACACATTATAGAGTACTATACCATTTTGGTATGTACTTCACAAGACATCTACAACAACTGGAAAGGCTGCAGAAATACCTCACAAAGAGGATTAATGGCCTTAAACAGATGTCCTACACAGACTGTTTCAAAAAACTCCAGCTTTACTCCATTGCATATCGCCTACTCAGAGGCAATCTCTGCCTAACATACAAAGCTATGTCAAACCCAGAGCTGTTGGACATGCTCCCCTTAAAGAAATCCTAATCCCTCCAAGCTATACGCTCTAGGGACCAAAACCTTGTCACCACAATAAACAGAACATGCTGGAGAGATAGATTCCTTTCCCAGAGACTTCTCATACTCTGGAACAAGCTACCTATCTATATCAAACAAAGCTCCTCATTAGCACTCTTCAAGAAAAATCTTGATGACTGGATGGGAAATATTAAATTCAACCCGGGAATCACCTCTGTGGCTCTGCTCGACAAGGTCACAGAAAATTAATTTTCTTGGGTGGCAAAAGCCAGGGTACTTTTTTGACTAGGCCTATAAAGGCCCTAGGGCCAGTAGTCTAGTACCTGCCTATGAATCTATGAACCTATGAAGGATTATGTAATAATCAGTAAGAAGTAAAAATAAAAAAAATTGATAATAAAATGACGTCAAAATTACAATGAATTAGGGAAACAAAAGAAACAATAGAAAAGGCTGATAAAAAGAAGAAAAAGTATGCAGTTAACCATGGAGAGTATATATAGAGATTCAAATATTAATGGACTGTAAAAGAAAAAAACAGGAACATAGGTTAGTAAAAATGGAGAGATGGTAGGAGTGATGAACAAAGGGAGTTAAGTTAGATATAACAATAACAAAATGAACATATTATGGGCTATAGAATATGCAGTTATTTTGTTTATTTATTTATTTAATATTTATTGAAATTTGGTAACCAGGAAAGTCTGACTGGGTCTGGGACCCATTTTCAGCAGAGTCCCGGGGAGAAAAACTCCAGTACATTCATTAACAGATAATACAGTATATTAAATACAAGCAAAAGATCTTGACATATTTTGTAAGAAACAATCAAATAATATAGAGAATACAATATTTCAATACATCAGAGTAGAGGGTATTTATCTTACAAGTATATGTTACACAATGGAATAATTAAACAGAATGTTTGGAAAGGGTTTGACAGGAAAAGGATTAAATACTTTATAGGAACAGTAGTAGATGAGATTGGATAGGTTTGTGTGAAGTACAATAGATGGGAGGAAGGGTGTGTGTGTATATATATATATATATATATATATATATATATATATATATATATATATATATATATATATATATATATATATATATATATATATATATATATATATATATATACACGTTAGTGGGTTGTGTCTTGAGAAGCAGAAAGGTCGGTGAGATGCTTGAAGATAGGTAGTAAGGCAGTGGGGGTGGTGAAGAAGGGGGTGAGTAAAGACGTTAAGTTTGGCAAGGACAGGTCCAAGAGTTGTAGAGGTAGTTCTTTTGAGTGAGCTTGAAGTTTTTGGGCTGTTCTATGCTGGTAATGTTATTTGGGATGTTGTTCCGGAGTTTAGCTACGGCATAGGAATAGAGACATTCTCCAGCTCTTTTGTTAGGTTTGTATACATCTATAAATTGCCTATTATTTGAGCAGAGATTTCTAGTGGGACAGTATAGAGGATGTCTATTAGGACTGGGCAGCTGTGATGCCCGTGCACTGGCCCAGTAATCAAGGAGCCTCAATACTCACCACTAGCACCAGTGAGCAGCGTGCACATTGGGGGGATAACAAGTACACACACAGTAAAGTACAATTTCCCTTAAGAACACACATAGATCACATCAATCTGGGGCTGGTTTCTCCCTTTTTCTCCAGATCCCCAATAAGAATCCCCATTGGCACAGTTATAGGGTCCAGATCTCAGCCTAGTGGTCAAGCTAAAACCTCCAGCACCCTCTCTGTCCAACGAGTGCTTTGTGCCCCTGCCCAAGTAGCTGACACACACACACACACACACACACACACACACACACACACACACACACACACACACACACACACACACACATACCTTAAGATTTTATTTATATACAAACACACAGACACTCCTGGGGAAGGCTGGCACAGGTTCTCCAGCTGTGCTGCCCCCTTTCTGCCCAGACTATAAGGTAGTACTGACTGCCACCAACCATTAATATCAACTACTATAAGACCCTTCCCAAAGAGTGACCAATTTCACTGTGCAATATTACTGTTATCCAAATAGTAAGTGTGCCGAACAGCAAGACTATTGGAGTGACATGGACAGTATCACCATATACATGCAATGTACTCTTGTTTGCTTGTGTCTTTCGGCTTTTCCTGCTTTGAGGTCGCCACAGCGGAACTCTGGTCCGCTAATGATTGGTAGTTGATTTTTACGTGCCAAGTTACCAGCCCTGATGCACAACCTTCAATGAAGGTACGCCCATTCATGCATGTCTCCATGCAGATGATGCTCTAGCTGAGAATCGAACCGGACAGCGTCTTACTGTGAGGTGACAATGCTACCGCAGCACCACTAAGAGCTTAAATTATCTCTGCACAAAACAGCCACAGTTGAAAGATTTAAAAATATTTAATAATGAATAATAAAAGCACAAGGCAAATCTCATCAATTCAACACAGTGCTAATCAAGAGTTCAAAAATCACAGGAACTTTAAAAGAATATTGGAGGATAGTCTGACATAAATATAAAAAAAACCCAGCTAGACTAGTCTGGCTAAATTCCTATCTAATTGTAAGAGAAATACTAAGTTCTAAATAACTACATACATAAAGAGCAAGCAAGTGCTGGGTGAGTTGTTGTCAGATCTGAAGACAAATACAAAATGCTCTAATCTTTTTCTCTAAGAAAGTCTTAAATTGATACACCCAGTATTACTGAGTCATTTCACATTACATCATTTTTATCACTTCTTCTTTAGTTCCCAGGCTAACAGAAACTCAGAATGTACATTTCTCTGTAAGATGCACCTGGTCAGGAAGCCACAGCAATAAAAGACACTTTTACATGTAAAATCTAGCAGTTATCTCTGTCTTAATAACAATAGAAATAATTTGTTAGCCCAGACATCCTGTCTCCAAGCTTGAGATTAAACAGAGTTGTAATTCTTTGCTTAACAGATTTCTTCCAGCAGGGTGCACTGTGGTTACATTTTTGAAGTTCAGCATACAACACAGTTTTCTTACATTTAGTTTTCTTTACAATTGTAACACAAGCCTGTGGATCATATTAATATTTACAATGGCATACAATTATCTCCAAAATTCTATTTAGCTGGGCTGGCAGCCTTCACAGCAGCTATCAGGCTTATATATTATTTTTTGTGCCATAGTTATGTGCTCTGTGTTTTTTTCAGTAGATCACGGATATTGGGTGATGATAGTTGAATCATCAGCGTATTGAATTAAAGTGCTATGATGACAGGTCGTGTGCAGGTTATTAATGAATGATTAAAGAGGCGGGCTCCCAGGATGGACCCCTACGGAACTCCTGTTTTGTTGGTTTGGAATTGAGATAGGCAGCCTTGCCATTTTACACACTGTTGTCTATTGGTTAAGTAACTGCTAAACCATTGTGTGAAGGTTGGTGAGCAGCCTACTGCTGTCAATTGCTGGTGTAGTTTGTTGTGTGAGACTGTTTCAAAGGCCTTTGACAGGTCTAATAGTATAATGGATGTGTGTAGGTTGGAATCCCTAGACTTATTAACTAGCTCTGTGAAAGACATAAGAGCTGCTGTGGTACTGTGGGTCTGTCTGAAGCCATGCTGGGTGGGTGTAAGTAGATTATTATGGGTGAGGTGATTAAGTAATTGCATATGTATACATTTTTCAAGTAGTTTGGAAAGTGGTGAGAGGATGGAGATGGGTCTGTAGTTTGTAAATTTGGTGGATTTCCCTCCTATGTGGAAAAGGATTATGATAGATTTTTTCCAGAGGGTTGAGACATAGAATTCAGAGTTGGACCGATTAATAGGGATACTAATTGGAAAGGTGATAGAGTCTGCAGCAAGTTTTAAGTATTCTGGTGGAAATTTGTCTGAGGAACACAAGCATAGTTTAAGTTTGAGAAGGCGTTTATGAATTAATGAAGTGGGAACAGGTTGGAAAGAGAAAGGAGGAATTGTTGGGTATTGGTAGGGGGTAGGTGGGGGTTCGAGATTGTTAGGATCTGTAGAATTGTTATGGCTTGCGATTAGTTAAGTGATGTTATCAATGAAGTTGGACTTGAATATATTAGTTATTTTGGATGGTGTTTTGTTTGCATTTGGGGTAGGGTTTTGTGTGGATCCAGGAGTGAGTATTGTTTTAATAGTTTTCCATAATGTTTTTGGGTTGTTTTTATTGCTGGTTAGTTGCTGAGAAAAATAGTTTTTCTTATTTGCATTAATTATTTTTTTTTTTTTGCTGTATTACATAGTTACCTGTATTTTTGCCAGTTTGTATAAGTTTTATTTTTTGCCAATCTTTTCAGGCTCTATCTCTAGTTAGTAATATTTGTTTTTTTTTTTTTTATTTAGTTAGCCAGGGTGCATGGCTAGATGTTGTTCTTCTATTTTGGAGGTGGGCTGAGTCATTAAGAGTATCTAGGAAAGTTTTATTGAAGTGGTTGACAGCCTCATCTAAAGGTAAAGTTTTTGAAGAGGTCCATTTGATTGACTTTAATATGCTGTTAAATAGTTCCTGACTGAAATTTGTTAGGTTTCTGGATATATTGGAAGTGTGCTTTTTCTGTTTTTGGGAGATTGCTCTATGGGTTTAAGCAGGGAGATGGTCACTGAGTTAGGTAGGGTGCTGGAGTTAAAGTATTTGAGGGGGTCAGAGACCAGGATCCAATCAAGGTCTGAGGTTAGGTTATTGTTATGTATTCTAGTAGGTAATGTGATTAACTGTGTAAAACCATAACATGGGATACTATTAGCTGGTGAGTCTGTGGAAAGGTTTAGCCAATTGATATTGACATTTCCTATGATTACTATTTCCTTGGAGATATTTTTGGATACTGAAGAGAGAATATTTTCCAGTACCTGGATATTTTGGCCTGGGGGAACATAGACTGTTATAATACAAAGTTTTTTATATGCCATTGAGTTTTAGTAATGCAATGAGAATTTCTCCACTACCAAAAGTGGGAATATCTTTGGGGTATGGAAGGATAGTATATTTGTTAGGACTGATTATAGCAATACCACCTGCTTTTTGTTGGTTCTGTCCTTTCTTGTTATATTATAGTCAGGTGGGAGGAGTTCTGTGTGTTTAATGTGTGGCTTTAGCCAGGTTTCGGTAAGAGCAACTAAGTCTGGGGAGTACTGTGTTAGCCATGCCTGAAATTCTGTTATTTTGTTGCACAAACTGTGAATGTTTAGGGTGAGTAGCATCGTCTGTTTAGGAGCTGCTGTCTGCGGTGAAGTGTGGTTTTGTGGGGGTCCAGGATTGCAGTGGATGCCACCACATTGATTTAGGTTGTTGGAGTAAAGGGGATGGTGGTGGTAGTTCTTTAATGGTGTTTTCAGAAGTGGGTTAGGATTTAGTTTTGGAGTAGATCTTAATAAGTGATTGAATATTTGTCAGGGACATAAAAGGGGGACATAAAAGTCTATGATCTTTAAGAAATGAGTTCTCTATATGGCGATTCAGTATTAGTATTGCTAGAAAAACACACTCGGGCACTTTGAACAGTTCATGTATATATGCAGTTTTTTGTTGTTTGTTTTTTTGTAAAGTACAGAGTAAAAGGTTAATTGCCTTGAACAAATAAATAGATTTGCAGGGACAGGCTAAGGGTGCCAGAATTGCAAAAATTGGGTAGTGGATATGAACTAGTAATCACAGTGTCAGTTATTAGTGGTAAACACCCAGGGATATAATTAAAGTTGTGGCAAGCTATCTTTTGAGTGGGAAGTGTGTTTAATAAGTGAATTTTGTTTTTCGGTGAAGTCCATTTTTGGAAAACTAATACTTGCAAGTGATGACTGCAAATGCATCAGGGGCAACTCTATATACATTATGATATAAATATTTTTTTATTTTTCAGCAGTAATGAGATTTTTTATATAACATAACGTAGCTTAGATTTATGTGATTGATATTTGTGAGCTGGCTATATGTATTTTTAATAAAGGGGACATAAAAGTCTATGATCTTTAAGAAATGAGTTCTTTGTATGGAGATTCAATGTTAGTATTTTTCGAAAGACATAGTTGGGCACTTTGACCAAGAGATAATTTTTATATTGGTGTCAAACAGGAGTAAAATGTGAATGAAAGTAGAATGTTTGAACCATGAATGAAGATCATGCACTTTTACACTGTTTATTAAGAGTGGAATGATGTAAATGGTACTAAAAAACAGACTGTAATGCTATAAATGGTACCCAAGTAAATGATTTTTGAAGAACTGTCAGAAATAGAAGTATGTGGTGTGCAGTACTGGTAGTAGTAAAGTAATCCATGTACTACACTATGGTAGCAGAACAACCATGGAAATAAATAGTAGTAACAAAATGGATAAAGCAAGGGTTCAGGGAGTGATTCTTGTGTAATACCATAAGGTATTGGATTGGTCAATGAAATAAAATTTCAATGTGTGTACTTTGCTGCCTGTTAGTTAAATAAATAGACAACCAGTCTATAGTTAGATCTGTAGAGAATATTTCTGTTTGTTTGGATTTCATCATTAATACCACTGTTGAAAAAAAAGTGGATTGTATATGAAAAACTCCTGGAAGTCAATAGATTCTTTGAGAAATTATTATTTCAGAAGTTTTCATCCAATATGCTTGACAGTGGATATCGAGTCTATGTACTATCATACAACTGGACTTAGATGCCAGACACGTGTGGTTTTAAGTAATTTTCTTGTAATATAACAAGATGACAGTTGAAAAGGACTTCTAAGATGCTTAGTGACAAAGAACATTTATGTACTAGGACATTTTTTCTTGTAGAACTTCTTTACAAACAGAAAATATCCTGTGACTAAGCTAAATGCTTTAGTAGCTAAACTTAAGACAAAGGGAAACAATCAGTTTTCTCCTATTCACAAAGCTGGAATGCAAGAAAATTAATCTGTTAAAGGTTTAGAATTTTCTAGAGAACTTCCTCTTTCCTTTGCTATTGAAAGTAATAGTATAAAAAGATTTTAACTGACAACTAGAAAATGGCAGGTAATTCAAAGTCTCCCCTGAAAAGAGGCTAATAGCCTAGTGGGACTAACTTGGTCAACAAAGCATAAATACATAAAATAAATAATGCAGACCTAACCAAAGTGGATGTAATAAGCCAAATCTAATATACCTGAAGTCTTTCAATTCAAAAACAATGCAAGAAAGATCTTTCCGTACTAAATAAGGCTATGAAAATAAAAAATGAGATACACACCTAAGTGGTTTCGTAATGCAATGTAGATGCATCGGCAATAGTAGTACATTTGCATTGAATCCTTTTCACAAAACTATTCCTATCAAGGATAGGTTTAGTTGTAAACCTACAGGTGTGGTCTTACATGCTAGATGCTCACATTGTGAGATCTTCAGAGGTAAAACCACAAGGAGGCTGTCACTGAGAATATAAGGATATTGTAGATCAATATGTGTGTATGTACTTTTAAGAAGCTATCCAAGGGCTTGCACAAGTGTATAAATACTGAGCATGTGCGAGTCTGACTGCCATTTTGTAGCAAGCTGTTGAGATGTAAGCATGTATGCATGTAATGTCTGGCTGTTAACCAGTTCATTCATACTTTATGATGCTGCTATCCATCCTGATGTTTTTCTACTTATTAAAGCATCTAAATGAAATGCCCAGCCTGCTTGCCATCTATGTTAGAGAGAGGCGAGCGACAAGTGGCATGTCTAAAGTGCCTAATGTTAGAGGTGGCATGGCTAAAATGACTTAAGGCACTTGCTTGTAACTGAAGGAATATAAAAGAGTGAATCATCCCTAAAATGTGCATGCTTCACAAAACAGGTCAGAAACGAATTTCAGATATTAAAAATTGCTCAGCACTACCAGGTAACAGGAAAGGAGGAAGGCCTAAGATAAGGTTTATGGATGTAGTGAGAGAGGACATGCAGGTGGTTGGTGTGACAGAGCAAGATGCAGAGGACAGGAAGAAATGGAAACAGGTGATCCGCTGTGGCGACCCCTAACGGGAACGGCCAAAAGATGATGATGATGATGATGATGATGATGATGATGATGAAAAATTGCTCAGCACAATTTCTTTTTTGCAAAATATGAAACAAGGCATACAGATCATTCTAAATGATATTTGCATAAACCGATATGTATGATATTGATAAAAAATATTCAAATTATTACGGAAAGTGTTTGAAGTAAAGTCAGAATTGATAAAATGAATAAAATAAGGGGAAATGTCTGCATTTTTGCAAAGCATGTATTTTTCGTACTAAGCAAAGATATCTGAGTTTTCAGAAATGTATAAAGTGTTTGTAACTTTGTGCAGTATTACAGTAAAGTTATTTCACAGAATACAGCTATTACAGAGTATATATCATAAAATACACTATTTCAAAGAGTTTATTGTGCATTTGAATGTTATAACACACTCACAGAACAGCTTGTTTGTAGAAAATTACAAGGGCCATAATGTGTTTGTGTACGTACTTTGTGGGCATGTCAAATGGATTTCAAAAACTCAGTGCACTTATATATGACGATTATATTGCTGAGAACTAGAGAGTGTTTGAGCAAGAGTAAGACATTTTCATACAGCTTGCACTTTCTGGTAAATATGACCACAAAAAGGCATTTATTCTACTTAATTTAACTGGGTCAGAAGCCATAGAAATGGAAAGTTCATTTGTGTATGCGCCTGCTATCTATACCGAAGAGGAGGAAAACCATCATATTGTTGTACTGGCTGAGTCAAAGGGAAGACCCAGAGTGCTTAAAACATAAATTCAGGGAGCCTCAATACTCACCACTAGCACCAGTGAGCAGCGTGCACATTGGGAGGATAACAAGTACATTATTTTACACAAGGGATCAATGCCTGGTGAAGCTTTTGCAGCATATATAACTGACCTGAACAATAAAGCTAAAATGTGCAGATTTGGTTATCTAAGGGATGAGTTGATAAAGGACAGACTCGTGTGTGGTATTAAAGATGATGCTGGGAGAAAGATTTTGCTTTGTGACAGTGATTTAATTTTGAATAAGGCCATCGAGATTTGTCAGATATACGAGCTCACAGAAAAGCACACACATATGCATATAAATTGGAATAGCTCTAGAAGGCACAGTGACAAAGCTCATGTTGATAGTATGCATCACACTATTGAAAAAAACAGGAAAACAAAAAAATAGGTATAATCTCCAATAACCACGACACTGTAGACTAAAATAACCAGTGAATCTATTTGTTCATTCTGGTACCTCAGCTTTTCAACTTCAAAGGAATGTTTAAACAGATTTATAATATTTATATATAAAAATATGTTCAGTTAAGAAGAGTTTGGAGAAGGTTTTTGTATGATCCTTTTGAATGTATTTTTTGAGACCAATTTAGGTAAAATAAATTTAACATTTGTATTTAAATGTGCGGTTGTGATAAAGTTTTTTTTTAAGTTTATATGTCATTTAAAGTTAATTAAAAATAAATTTTTCAAGTAGCACTTGGTGTATAAATAGAATGATTTTTGTGGTGTTTAAACATTCCTTTGAAGTTGAAAAGCTGAGGTATGAGAATGAATGAATAAATTCACCGGTTATTTTACTCTACTGTGTCATGGTTATTGGAGCTTATACCTGTTTTTTTGTTTGTTTGTTTTTTTGTAATTTTACTTATTTTAGTGTGTTATTAAAAGAAACAGCCCAAGCACATGGCAGCAACTGTAGCCCCTGCAGCACTCACTGGTAAATCCCAGAACTTTCTAGTAAATTCCAGAGTTCGCACAGTCTCAGCAAAGCATAAGAGTGAGTCAGCAAAAGCATTGGCCCCCACCCAGTTTCATTGCCAACTGTTGTAACTGTGGTGGAAGTCATAAATCCAAATGGGAAAAATGTTTAGCTTTTAGTCAACAATGCCACAAATGCAATAAATGGAATAATTTCAAAAGGTTTTGTAAATCAAAAAGCCCACATACTTTTATTAAAAGGGAACATTTTAAGAAATGAGTTGATCAGTTAGAGAGCTGCAACCCTACTCTTATATTGATGCTATCAGTGCTTAATGAAACAGTTAATGTAATAGATTTAAGGGCAAGGAATGAAGTATTTTGTACTGTTCAGATAAATGGCAACCCCATAGAGTTCAAAGTTGATACAGGTTCCAAGTGCAATGTTATGTTAGCAGAACCATTTATTAGAGTGTGTCATGGTAAAAGGCTTGATTTGGCAAGGTGTGCGAAGCTTGTTGCTTATGGACGTGAAGAAATTCAAACCGGAGGTTCAATAATGCTTTCATGTTACTCTGCTGGAAGAAGCTACAACTTGTTATTTTATGTGATCAAGAGGCATGTGCAGTCATTATTAGTGCTCAGAGACAGATTGAAAATGGGACAGTTTTCATTTAATAAGGAAGTCCGCCATGTTACCTTGAAATACCAATACTCTAATTTCACCCAGTACATATTTTCTACCTATGTTGATCTTTATGAAGACAAACTAGGCAAACTTCCAGTTGTGTACTCCATGACATTAGACACAGAGTTCAGTCAAGTTATCAGGCCAGTACATAAAGTTCCAATAGCCATGCAGAACAGAGTCAAAGCCGAGCTAGATAAAATAGTGTCAAGGCGTGATTTGTCCAGTTACAGCTCCAACTGAATGGGTATCTTCCATGGTGATAGCTCATAAGAAAAGCTCAGATGACATCAGAATATGTATTGATTCACAAGATTTGAACAAGGCACTAAAATACCTCATCATCCAATGCACACAGTCAAAGAAGTAGCAGTCTTGATGCCAAATGCCACTATTTTTTCTGTTTTAAATGCAAGGAGCTCATTTTGGCAAATTCAACCTGACAAACAATCCTCATTGCTAACTACTTTCAGTACTCCATTTGGCAGGTACAGATTTTTGAGAATGCCATTTGGGATAAATTCTGCAAGTGGAATCTTTCAACGTGAAATGAAACAAAGTTTTTCTGGATATCCTTGTGCTGTCATAATAGACGACATACTGGTAGAAGGTCGTGATGAAACAGAACATGAGAAAAACCTCAGAAAAGTTCTAGAAAGGGCATGTCAAGTAAATCTTAAGCTCAATCCACATAAATGCAAATTCAGGTTACGAGAAGTAGTCATTTTGGTTATTCATTTACCATTACAAGCCTACAACCAGACCTTTCTAAAGAAACAGCCATTCTCGAGATGCTCTCTCCAGACCATGTTCAAGCCCTGCAATTTTTTCTTGGCATAGTTGACTACCTAGGCAAATTCATTCCAGACTTGAGCCAACTATCAGCACCACTTAAAGAGCTGACATGTAAATATGTATCCTGGTCTTTGTTAGAGTAACAACAAAAAGCATTTGATGTCCTGAAGCAAAATTGGTTGTTGGTGCAGTCATTCTACAAGAGGATCAACCTGTTGCCTATGCATCAAGAACTCCTACCCAAACTGAGATGCAGTATGCCCAGTTTGAGAAAGAGCTCTTGGATACTGTGTTTGCATGTTCGAAGTTCCACGATTATGTTTATGGTAGACCTATCCAGATTGAAACATACCTCCAACCTCTAGTCAGTATCTTGAGAAAACCTATGCATTCAGTGCCAGCTTGACTGCAGCGCATGATGCTGGGATTGCAGAAGTATAATTTCAATCTTGTCTACACAAAAGGCACACTTTTTTATCATGCTGATACATTATCCAGATCACCCAGAAACACCAGAGAACAGCATGAGAATGAGAACCTTGATTTTGAAGTCATGGAAGTGAGAAAGGTTTCTTCCACACATCTTGATAAGTTGAGAGATCACACAGCCACAGATCCAGTTTTACAAAGGTTCAGCCACTTCTTCAATTAAGAATGGCAATCAAAGCAATCTAATTTACCTCAATACGTGCAACCTTATTTTCCACACAGAGATGAGATTTTGGCTGACAAAGGTATCATTATGAACAGTCTGAAAGTAATTGTTGCAAAGCCCTTGCAACAAGAGTACATTACTGCCTTGCATCAGGGCCACCCAGGGGTTGTTTCTACTAAATGAAGGGTGAGACAGCTAGTATTTTGGCCGTCTATGCAACAAGACATTGAAAGAGCACTTTCGTCTTGTTCTGTGTGTAATAGTACTAAGCCACATCAGTAGAAGGAACCACTTAATCTAAACCAGATTCTGGAACTACCTTGGTCAACAGTAGACACAGACATTTTCAAGTGAAATGGTCAACATTATTTGGTATTAGTAGACTCTTACTCAAATTGGTTCGAGATTGACCTAATTCCCAACTTCGTATTCAGTACTGTCATTATTAAGATGAAGATGAAGCATCATTTTGCAGTACATGGTAGTCTGCACACATTTTACAAGCCAACACTTCAAAAGATTTGCTGAAGTATGGGACTTTACTCATGTCACAAGTAGCCCTGAGTACCCACATTCAAATGGTTTGGCAGAACATGCAGTTCAAAGTGCAAAACAGTTAATACAGGAGTCAAAACAAGATAATAGTGATGTTCCCCTGAATCTCTTGAATCTTAGAAATTTTCCCAGTGATAAACATCTTGGTTCACCAGCTCAGAGACTTCTGTCCAGAAAACAAGAACCACGTTACGAATCAGTAGTCAATTGTTGGTTCCACATATCAAGAAAAACAGGTCAGTGAAAGCCAATCTGTTGAAGAAGTGCCTAATCCAGAAGTCCTACTACTATAAAACCAGCAAACTGCTCAATCCATTATGAGAAGGAGAAATGGTAAGGATGCAAACATCCAAAACATCCAATGGTTATTATCGGACTGGTGTCGTGAAGAATATTTGCTCAGAGCTGAGATCATACATTGTGAAATCACAAGGAGCAGTCTTTGGGCAGAATTGGAAACAATGCAAACCGGTAGCCAAGCCTATACCACAGCACATAGCCTGTGAGAAAGATTCTTTATCTCAGAGATTCCTGAGGAGGTTCCAGAGGGCATTCCCATTCCTGCAACAAATCCAGAAGTCTCTGATGCAAATTATTCACTGAAGACTGTCCCTGTTGCTAAATTTGGTCCAGACTGTTATGTTACAAGATATGCTTGCATCTCCAAATCGTGTAACAGATACAAGGCAACTTGGACATGAACATTGTGTTTTATTTCTAATGTCTATAGTAATGCATGTCTAACTCTAATATTGCTTTTACAAAAGGTAATCTTTTCAAGAGGGAGGATGTAGAGCAATGTGTGTGTATGTACCTTTAACAAGCTATCCAAAGGCTTGCACAACTGTATACATACTGAGCACGTGTGAGCCTGACTGCCATTTTGTAGTAAGCTGTTGAGATGCTAGCATGTATGTATGTAAGGTCTGTCTGTTAACCAGTTTATTTATATTTTATGATGCTGCTAACAATCCTGATGTGTTTCTACATATTAAAGCATCTAAAAAAAATACCCCACCTGCTTGTCTTCTATGATAGAGAGAGATAAGCAACAGATATCATTGACTCTATATGATTATCGCTGTTGAAGTGATACTCTGACCCCATGTGAAAAAATGGGAAAATGGGTTGGGGATGGAAATGATCCTTACTGCAATAACTTTAGGGAATTTTCATTCTGTGTTGTTAAGACTTTTAGTAACATAGGAGAGGAGTATTTAACAAGAGATTTAAAGTCAGAGCAGTATTATTGGAACCCGACAAACAGCTAGGTCTTAATGAAGCAATTAATACTAAAGGGTTTATTTGAAGCAATGCGTAATAGATGAGTTATTCATATTAGATGAAATTTAAGAAATGTGAACAGATTTGAATATATTTTTATATGTTTATTTGTGTATTGTTTCATGCATTTTAGAGTTGTGTGTTTTGTGTCCCATAAATTTTCTTTTTTATGTTGTTGGCTGATTATGTTACATTTTAGTTCTGAAGATGCTCCACGTGTAAAAGAGATGAAATAACTTAACCTTTAATAAATTCCTAAGCTGTTTTCTTCTTGTTAAATGTGTTTTTTTGTTCTTTTACTGTTTATATTAGATGGGGGGGGGGGGGGTGAAGGGGATGACACTTCAAACAACAATGTGTGCAGAATCCATGCAAACCTTTAGATTGTGCCTCTTTTGTTGGGGGCAATCTTAAAAAGTTAAACATTTGACCAGTGTCCCAGAAAGGAAAAGAATTGCATGTCTTTCAGCCCTAATACAACATAGAGAGGGAGTTTGCACTTAGCAAGAGCAGCACAACCTTATCTGAAAGAATCACCTCAGTTCATGACTCTGGGAGGGCCCATGATTTCTGTAAACTTCTCATATGGAACATTTCCAGCACAGTCAATTAGCAGGATCCACTCCCATCTTGATTACATCTATAAGGGAACAAGGGCCATTGGTTGTTTGGACTAAGTGATATCAGGATGTGGATTTTTCTGAAGCGCCTTTTTACTTTTCTGAAGCTTCCTTTTGAAAGCCACCCACTGTTACCTCATTTGATAATTTTCATCTGAAATATTTCCCCAAAATTCTGATATCCATTCTTTGGAAGCTATACATTATTTGTCTCTTTTTTAATTCATTGGATCTATCCAACATAATACGAAAAGAGATTAATGCATACATATTACGTTTTGGTTTGAATAGGGACTTGCCATGATTTCCAGTCTATTGATATAATTCAACAGGCTGCTGTTTATTAAAAAAATAATCAATGTGAATAGAAATTGTGAATGTGGGGCCAAAGTAAGTAAAATTATGAGCACTTGGATCCAGTGTTCTCTGAGGGTTAACTGACCATAACTTCCTTAGTATCTCCAACACTGTCTCTCTGTACTGCCATAACCTTGCCTTCCCAGATGGTATCCTGTCTACTCTGAAGAGCTGCATTATGTTGAAGTTCTCTCCTAAAATAATCTAAAGCATATTTCTTTAAATGTGTCCCAGCGCTGTTGTAAAGCACAAACACATGATATGATCATCACTGTTGGGACAATATTGATTCCCTGCTATCACTCAATCAGGAGTTCAAACCATAAACATATATCATTGAGCTGATTAATCTTCTCTTGAAACTTACTGGTGAAAAGCTGCAGGACGTTTCCCATGCCTTCTCCCCCTTCAGAAATAAGGCTAGCAACGTACTTTTCAATTTCATCTGCTGTTTATAAATAGAAACTGGACTTTTATCTCCTTTCTAAAACCATCCTCTACTTTGTTGGGCTGTTTATCCCCTTGATATTCCAAATGATATAGCTAAGTTCAGCATTTATGTGCCTATTCATTTTCTTTAGAATGTGATGATATAGATTGGCCTGTAGGTTAAATGAAACATCGAAAGCCCTAGGAACAAAAAAAAAATGAAAACACATTCAAAATATATAAAAATGAAAACTGGCAGACAGCTTACATTTGTGCAACCCTCTAGACATGCAGGTATCAGGTGGAGGAGCAGAAAAATGAAGATGATGGGAACATCACTCAGGATCGGTTTTATACAATGTTCCAGTTTGTATAGTGTATATCAAATAATACAACAAATGTTCCTTTTAATATACTAATCTTTCTCAGTACAGCAAGTACCTTCAAGCATTCTGGCATTTTAACTCTTCTTATTGCATATTATATATATCCTCTAAATTAATTGACATTGAGATGGAGAAAATTTGATTTTCATCTCCTTAAATGTCATGAATTGTGTACAAAGAAAAAGAAACCAAAGGAAAGCAAAAAATACTTTGTTCTTTAATGTGGCATAATTAGTTTCATGCAGCAATAGCAGCAGTACAATAAGGTATTGCCTTCCCTAAATGGAGCAGTGATCTCTCTCACTCATGTGAGAGAGAGAGAGAGAGAGAGAGAGAGAGAGAAACAGAGAGAGTGAGAGAACCTACTCCAGATGATCAGTCTTTTGTTACTGTACATCCATGTTGAGTAAGGAAGGCGGGAAACTGAAATCCAAAATTCTTTGAAAGTACAGTACTCTTATCTACTCATTTCAAAAGTGCCTCCTCTCTATGAGGCAAAAAAATGGGATACAAGTCCACATTGTTGTAACTAAGAGGAGAGTGGAAACATTGAGCATGTCCAGATTCAAAGTATTAAATAGTAAGACAAGATAACGTTTTAGTCAGAGGAGCAAGAAAATATCACTGATTCATTGTTCAATAGATAATGAGCACCCTACTGAGAATCGAATCTTTACTCATCCCAGAAGCAGCATTACTCCATGCACAATTGTGGTTTGACTTCATTCTTTAATTAAGTCATTTACAACACTGTGTGTTGAAAGAAAGTGCACCCAGCTGGTATAGACTTGTCCCTTGATTCATTACATCTCCCAATGTTCATTGCTATGCAAACTGCTCCACAGGAAGCCCTTCAGCTAAATAAATTATTATGTCATTCACTGCTAAACAACATTACCTTGTTTCCCTTGTATTCTAGCAACTCAGTAAAACTGATTAGTAGATATGGTACAATAAATCTATTTCATCTGAATCCCCATTCAGTGAATTTAGTAAATGAAAGCAGTTTTTGTTGCTTGGGGTCCCAAAATCTAGGTGGTGTCTTCCTGCTTCAGCATATCACCTTTTCCTTTGTTTTAAATTAGTAGACTGCAGTTCTTTATCTTGTATCACTCTATGCATTTAGACAGGGTACCAGGAGAAAACACAGCTTTACTCTTTATTTCATATCCTTCCCAGATACTTGCACTTTTGTATTACATCCTGCCTTGTCAGGAATGGCACCATGACTGCTTACATATTATTCAGCCTTTTCTAGCAGAGGAAACACAAGGGATGACTGCACCTTTCTTACATTTAAGGATTCTGGGAAGTATAATTGTATATTGAATCTATGGCCTTTAAACATAGGTAGAAAAGTTCTCGTAAAGAGGCAAACATTATATATCATTCTGGATAAAGCATAACACATCACCTGCAATTCTGCATCCAGTCCCTAGTTCTCCAACCTTATGTATGATGACCTCATGCCCCTGGAAGTTTATAATTTCATGATAAAGTGTTTTGGTTCTGCATTACTCTTCCTGTCATGCACCGTATGGGCATGTTCCATCATAATATGGTGTTTCTACTGGTCATTGATCCCTGGGTCTTTCCTTTCCATCTGTTCAGCAAAACCAATTATGTGAAAGGTGTACCACTGTATCCACTTGTCCAGTTTTCCTTTAAAGCTTTGTTTAGTAAAACATGATCATTGGCCCCTATCTGGTATCTGATAGTAAATTGATAAATCTTCCATCTGTGTCAAGTGTTTCCATGACCATGATTTCATGATGATGCAACATCGGCTGTTGAGTTTTCCTCTTCTCTGTTCTGATAAGTAACTGCCTATGTCTGCTATCACCTGTTTATTTCAGCATCATGGTGTATTGCTCGGCCTGTTGCAACAATCTGTTGCTGAGTTCATTTACTTCTGTCTGCTCTGAGACATTAGACTGTATGATTTGAGAACTCCTGGGTTATGTGGCAACAGAAGCTGAGTAAGCCGAATAATTATTGCAGTGTGTCACCCTATGAGCTGCACTCACATCGAAGCTTACTTAGTTTACTCCTTAAGTTGTTTCATACTTTACAGGGACTGGGAACTGTAAGAACATTTATGAAAAGGTTCAGGATAACTTAACCCAGATTATAAAAACATACCCTCCTCTGCATGCCCCTTGTGAGCATCCCCTTTCCTACACTTTTTGGACTTGGTTTATCTGACCACAGCTGTAAATTAGAAGAGAGAGAGAACAAGTCAGTTTATAGCTTGAATTTTATTCTTAGATGCCAAAGGCAATTTTCCATATGAACTGTCTCCAGAATGCTATTTACTAAGTTTTGGTTCTCATTTCTTCATGTTATTTGTTTTGTTTTGTTTTTTTTTTTGCTGACCCTTCATCTATCTCGGGTATTTCTACACTTTTACTTGTTTCATTTCTTTTATATCATATTCTTCTCCTTGGATAGAATTTTCTTGATACTTTAATTTTCCTGCCTTTACACATTTATCAAGGTGAAATGTCATTCTTGGCCTGAAAGGCCTTTAGCACTTGCAATTGCACTATGAGTTTGTTAGGTGAGCAATACATAACTTCCGATCATATACAAAAAAGAGGTGAGATGTTATTTCACTGGATTGTTTTTATGCAGACATACAGTACCAGTTGCCCATTCTGTTAAGTAAAGAACTTAATGGACTTAGAGCAAGGCATGACAGTAATGGTGACCACAGATTACTCTGGTGTATCTCTTACTGTGTACCCCCTGAGATACAAATTTAACCTTTTTCAAGGTTAATTTGTAAAGTGCCATGTCACTTTTCATAGCAGTTGCAATACCATTTACTAAAGAGTGTAAATCTCATATATCTGTAATGATTCTGTAATTCTTGTTTGTGGAATACTGGCAAATGCCAGCAAATTTAACCTGTGGTGAGAGACCTGGGTAAACAAGTTGACAACAATCTCACATTTGAACGTCATGTAGCGGCAGTGGTCAGAAAAACCTTTTACTTGGTTCACCTCATAAGTAAAGGGATTGCATCTAGAAAAAAGGAGGTTATTACCTCTCTGTACTCCTCCTTCATTAGGCCAATCATTGAGTACAATGCCCCGTTTGGTATGTACCTCTCCAAATACCTGCACCAAATGGAAAGGCCACAGAAATACCTCACAAAAAGAATCCATGGCCTCCAACACCTGTCCTATGTGGACAGGCTCAAATCACTGTCACTCTACTCTGTTTCATACAGATTGCTCAGAGATGATCTGTGTCTCGCCTACAAGGCAATCTCAGACCCTGCTATACTAGAGATGCTCCATATCCATAAGTCTAACTCTTCATGTAGTACCCGATTGAAAAGCTTAAATGTAATATGTGACATTAACAAAACCTGATGGAGAGACAGGTTTGTCTCACAGAGGCTGCCCTGGCTCTGGAATAGACTTCCCATACACATAAAACAAAGAACGTTGCTGTTGTTGTTGAACTGAATGTAACCTCCTTGACACCACAGATGCACAGGTGAAAGCTGCTCTCTCCAAAGCAAAAAACACAGCATCTATGGGACCAGACGGTGTCCCAGGCTGTGTCTTACACGAGCTCCAAGAAGAACTGAACCCTCACATTAAGTCACTGTTCAAACTTAGCCTTACTACAGGATATGTACCCAAAGAATGGCGTACAGCTACAGTGGTCCCACTCCACAAAGTGGTGCCACAACGGACCCCGGAAACTATCACCCCATAAGCCTGACTAGTCTGGTCTGTAAAGCTATGGAGCGTATTATCATGGAACTCATAAACAAAGACATTGGGAGCCTCCAGACACTGGACCTTACCCAATTCGGCTTTGTTAAGGGCAGATCTTGCCTCTTAAACTTAGTTGATTTCTTTGAAACAGTTATGAAAAATAGACACAAACGGAACCACAGGCACTAACACACTCCAGTTGGCAGCAGTTGTCCTGGAATTGATTTTGAACTGTTTCACCACCGAGAGGAATTACCTCTTACAACTGGAGTGTGTTAGTGCCTGTGGTTCCGTTTGTGTCTTTTTTTCATTACTAGTATATTTTGGACACTACCTAGTTCTTGGTTACTCGTTCTTTGAAACAGTTACCAAAGCCATAGATGAGGGCAAAGTAGTCCACACGGCCTACCTGGACCTCGCAAAAGCCTTCGACACAATACCCCACTCGGGCATCATAAATAAGCTTACCAGCTTAAATATCAACCCCTATATCACAAGATGGGTTGCAAAGTGGCTCAGATATAGAACCCACATCATCAGAATCGCAGGTGCCATGTCCGAATCCAAACCAGTTACAAGTGGCATCCCACAGGGCTCAGTTCTGGGACCTCTCTTGTTCGGTATATACTTCTCTGAGGTTCAGGCTAACACGGGGGGGATTATGGCTGACAAAGTTCGCAGATGACTGCAAACTGGGGGCCATAATAGAATCTCCAGCTGACACAAGCATCCTCCAAAATGGTCTCACAGAGATGGATGTTTGATGCCAGAGCCATGGCCTCAAGCTAAATGCTAAAAAGTGCATAGTCATCCCCTTTGGGAAAAACAAGGTGCCCACAAATGACCACATAGGTGGTAATCCATTAAGTACGGAAGAAGTAATTACAGATTTGGGGACCAACGTAGATAGTAATCTCTCCTTTGATAATCACGTTGCCAAAGTGGTTAGAAAGACATTCTATATAGTCCACCTTATCACGAAAGGGTTCGCATCTAGATCAAGAGAGGTCATTGTGCCCCTCTACTCGTCACTCATCAGGCCCATAATTGAATACAATGCCCCTTTTGGGATGTACCTTACCCGACACCTGCAGCAACTGGAGAGACCCCAAAAGTACCTCACCAAGAGGATCATGGGCTACAAACAGATGTCCTATGCAGCTCGACTAAAGAAACTCCAGCTCTACTCAGTTGCTTACCGCCTACTCAGAGGCAATCTATGCCTGATGTACAAAGCCATGTCAAACCCAGAATTAATCGACATGCTCCACCTCAAAAAATCCAAGTCCCTTAGAGCTACATGCTCCAGGGACCTAAACCTCAGCACAAAAATAAATAGGACATGCTGGAGGGACAGATTCATTTCCCAGAGGCTTCCCGCACTCTGGAATAGAATCCCAATTCATGTTAGAAATAGCCCCTCGCTGACCCTCTTCAAGCGAAATCTGGACGAGTAGATGGGAAATCGCAAATTCACCCCTGGGATTTCTCCTGTGTCCCTCCTAGACAGAGGCACAGAAAACTAATCTTAAAAGGGTACCTTCTGTGACCTACTTTACAGAGGCACAGTAGGCTAATCTAATAGGGAGGCGGAAGCCAAATACACTCTGGCTAGGCTTATAAATGCCCTAGGGCAGATAGCCTAGTATCTACCTATGAACCTATGAACCTATGACCCACTTCAAGCGCAAACTCGATGAGTGGATGGGTAACCACAAATTTGTTCCAGGGGTTCCACCTGTATTCCTCAATGACAGGGGTGACAGGTGCTGATTGGGGTTTCTTTTTAAGGAATAAACTCTTGGCTAGACTTGTAAGGGCCCCAGAGCTATTAGCCTTGTAATCTCCTATGATCCTATGATCCTATAAATTCTATCCATGCCATACTGACCTTCAGGCACTTCTTTTTCAGCTTTCCATTAAAGCTTTATTTAGTAAAACATTATCATTGGTCCCAAATGATTTTGTTCTATAATTTTCTATCGAGCTGCCATTATTGAAATTTCATCTTAATGATGTTAGATGTTTTCTGCATCAAACCTATTTACATTTTATATCAATATTTCTTAAGATGGATTGCAGTTTTAGTTTTAATATATAAGTATGTTTTTCAGCATTGTTAGCCAGACTGGTATTATATTAGGTATAGACATAAATAGTTTACATTGAGTGCTAAATCATGGTCCAATTTTTTTTAAACATCCTTCTGACCCCTAAGGGTTGAATTATCTTTTTATCATGTGTTATCAGCTAGCGCTGACTTCTCTTCTTGCTCGTACTCTTAATTGTGTCCACCGACCAGCACCTGCCATCCACAGAAACTAGTCCATGCACGTTCCCTTGCTGGGTGTGGGCCCATTCACAGGCAACAAACTGGCATTCTACAATGCCTTATATCTTGAAAACGTGCTGTGTCTGCCTCTGTCTCTTTCTCCTGCCAAACTGAGACATGATCCTGAACTGTGTCATGTTTGCTGGGGAGTGGAACAGCAAGAAGCAGTTAATATACTGAGGCTATAACATTTGAAAATGAATTTGCTGTGCACTTGATAACAGTAGTTTCTACTGACTGCTTATTTTACCTGCTCTAATTAGTGCTGTATTCTGTGGCATTGTGCATGTTTGTGGTGAGCTGTGGCAGTGTGTGCCACTCATAATTGTGTTATCCCATGGGATACAGTAGCTGCACAGGTAAGTTATCACAACTAACTGAGGCACCTATACATATAGTAGAATACCTGCAGGACCTTAAATTCAGCATAAATAACTGCAAAACCTATAGCTGAAAAGTATGGTACAGGATTATTTTTTGACTTACTGTACTGATTACTTATTGTGACATCAGTGCTTGGGCTTGCATTATTTAATTGTTACACACACAAACCGTTGCTGAGTCTGTATATCACTTTTGAATTGTAGTGTGATTATGATGTTCTTTGATATCCCTCTATCATTTTTAAATTGCTGTACTGTGCTTGCAAATTTTTGTATCACTCTAGAATTGTTGTACTAGTCTTTTGGTACCTATGGCTTTATCCTGTGTCATTTTAGGATTTGCTGGTACTGTTGCAATTTTTAATTTGTAAATGTTGTGTTGTACTTGCTACCAATATTCAGTCTCATTTCTGCATTATCATGTCGTAGTACTGCACTCACTAGTCTTGTAGTACTAGTGTTTATATCCTGTGTTATCGTTGTCTGTCTTGGTGGCTGGTATCACTTTTGAATTATAGCAGTGAGCTACCTAAGTTTGAACACCTGCATGCATATCCTGCATCTTTCCTCCCTATCCTACTGTGCATATTTTACTCTGCTTTATAGCTTGTGTCACCTGTGCCAGTAATGTCGGCCTTTATTCCTTATCATATTTTGTAAATGGCATCCAATTCTGCCTTATCTCTCAGTGTGTCTGATTCTTGGTATTCTACCTCACTAGTGCCACTTACAGTTAAACATTTGATGTACCATTGCACACCCTGTTAGACCATGCAGTTAATCTCATACTCTAAGTATGGTGTCTTGTTCTGCTTTATTGCATTGTATGATTAGCATGCAATTTTCTATCTTATTAGTGGCACGTGTATAGATCTGATGACACTACCAGTCAATATACTGTCATACCATATGGCTAATTACACCTTTTTTTCTTTGCATATAGCACCCAGGCTAATTTTGTCTCATTTGGCATAGGATGCTGAGACATTGTTTTTGACAAAATTTGGTCAGATATGCAGATGGTCAACAGGTGTGTGAGATGGCACAATTTTCTGGGTAGAGGTATACTCTTTCCCTGATATTGTGCAATCTTGGAGTAAGTATATATAATTATTAGGAGATGTGGGGGTGCATGGGAGGTTAACCCTTGCAAACACTGTTGATTTTTGTTAGTTTTATGTTTTACTTTTGCATCTCTTGAGGCTGTTGCCCAGAAAAAAAATATATAGTAGCATGTCAGTGTTTATAATATCAACATTTTCTGGTCGACACTATGAATGTCAATGTTTGGGTCATTTGATCATAATCATTAGCCCTATATATATATATATATATATATATATATATATATATATATATCTATATATATATATATATATATATATATATATATATATATATATATATATATATATATGGGTGTATATTAGAACAGCAAACATTTAAAATGTCAAGTGTTCTAATATCGACCCGTTTTCAGAGAACGCTGAAAATATCGAAGAAACAGAAAACCAAATTTTTTCCTATGGAAAGAATTCAGTTGTCTGTTTCTGTTCCTTCGCTATTTTTAGCGCTCTGGTGGAAAGTTACGGGTCAGGTTCAGGTAAGTGTGCGATTGTGTAGACGTGACGGTTAGGGCGGGTTAGGTGAGTTAGGGTTAAGGCATGGATCAGGTAAGTGTGCGATTATGTGGACGTGAGGGTTAGGGTGGGGTAGGTGAGTTAGGGTTAGGGCACGGGTGAGGTGACTGTGCGATAGGGACGGAACTTAGGATTACGGATTGGGTTAAGGTAAGTGGATAGTTAGTGGTGTATGTTTAGTTTAGTGTAGGGTTAGGTATAAGAATTTAGGTGTATGTGTGTGGATTGCTGTTTGTTTGGTGTGCTTGTGTTGTGTGTATGTGTTTTGGAACAGCAAATTTTTTCCCTAGGAAAAAATTTGCTGTTCCGAATGTTCGATATTTAGCTAAGGTTCGATATTAGAACACTCGACATTTTGAATGTTCGGTGTTCTAATATAGACCCTATATATATATATATATATATATATATATATATATATATATATATATATATATATATGGGAATATTACATAATCTCAAAAGTTTGAAGTACCAAATTTCAAACTTTCGAGGCCATATAGCGAAATCCCAAACTACCGAAAGACCAGAAGCGTGAATTTCAAAATCCCAACTAGCGGGAGTTTGAAAATTGCACTTCTGGTGTTGCTGTATGGTGGAAGGGCAGGTAAGTATTTCTGTTTAATTGTGTTGGTTAGAGGTTTAGTGTGTAAGTGTGTGTTGTGAGTGTGATGTGTGCGTGCGAGGGGGATGTAGGCATGTGGTGGTGTATTTATGTGTTTGTCTGGGTAGTGCGACCTTGGAGTTAGAATATTTAAGTAGGGGTGTGTGGGAGTGCAGCCCCTCACATGGGTGGTGCAGTGGGGCTTGCACCCCAATTTGTCTATAGGTTAGGTTTGTGTGTTTGTGTTTTGGGGACGGTGTGTATAAGTATCTGTGTGTGGTGTCTGTTGTGTGTAGTTTTCGTTAGTTTGAATTTCGCGGGTTTGCTTTTTCAGTATTGTAGTGTTTTGAGTGTTTGGTCTCGGGATTTTGGTTGTCGGTAGAGTGAGTGTTCAGTATTTAGTAGTGGTTTCATATGTATATATATATATATATATATATATATATATACACACACACACACACACACACACACACACACACACACACACACACACACACACACACAGAGCAATTCCTACAGATATGCTCACACTCATGCCCCTTTTAGGATAATAGGTCACTGAATGAGCCATTCATTACCAGTATAGTCTTTTGTCTTGTTTTATAAACAGGATATCATTTGCAGCATAATATCTATAAACTATATGTATATAAAATGATGACAAGGGAATGGATAGTATCAGGTGCTGTACTAAAATATGTCAAGTAGTTTGTAGTTCCTCCTAGGGACATAGTATAATTAAGATATGTCAGTAATCCGAAAAAAGTAGGTAGCCGGATTTCAAAGTCATTTTACATTGCAACAGATTTAAATATTAATATCAGCTTTTCCAAATCCTTAATTGCTCTCTCAGTTTCCTATATTTAGACATAAGTGGCACATATTAGTGAAAATCATTAGTAATATAATCCGCTCTAGCTTTAAACATATCAGTATTCCTTCAAACATTATCTTGTTTTTGGCAACTTGCACAACAGGGTTCACTGTTTACTTAAATGTAGACAAGGTGGAATACATTCAATCTCTCAATCAAAGAAGTTTTTAGCAGCTATCTTCCAAAAAGTTTCATGTGTATTTCCCTTCTGTATTTTCTAATCCTAACTTTGCTAACTTTTAAATAAAGTAGATCTTTATGTGATATTTTATCTATTTTTTACTTAAATTATTGTATTTGCATCATATTCATATTACTAGGGATAAATAATTGCATAATATGTGTAATTTAGCTTATTTCATCTAACCATATACATATACATCTACATGTCCAGCTTAATTTCACCAGTTTTGTTATTAACTGATATAACTTGCAGTGTAAATAGTTCTTCACAAAACAAGAAAAACAAAGCAGAAATGAAAAGGTAAGAAATATAGACTCACTTCAATCATTCTACATTCATGGCTGTAACACATAAAGAAGATAAGCCATCAGTTCTGTGTCAGCTTAGTTTTATTAAATTCCAAAAGATTTATTTTTATATTATTGACCCTCTCCCACTGCACTGATCTGGCCGTCTAATGTTACCAGGGTTATTTTATGTTTTCTTAGTTCTTATTCAGCACATTATCACTTTTCTCATTTTTTTCTTTCCTTTAAAGGAGAACTGCACCCTGAGAATGAAAAAAAAAATGTTTTTCATCATGTCTTGATCTTTTGTATGGGACTAGTACATCAGCATTATTATTTAATAGTTTGTTGTAGCCTCAAATGGTCTAGTAGGAAATATCATGTTGATGTGACTTTGTTTTACAAACAGGATGTCTGCTTCACCAGAATGCAATCTGTTTCTCCCTGGTAAAAAATAGGTCACTGTTATTCTGCCTTATCTCTTCGAAGACAGAATAACAGTAATCCTCATTTTCGTTTTGGCTGAATGACCTGCACTTAGTGGGTAATGTTCCACAGTAAACTGCATTATGGTACACTTACAGAGAAAAAAAAAATATATATATATATATATATATATATATATATATATATATATATATATATATATATATATATATATATATATACACACACACACACACACACACACACACACACACACACACACACAAACACACACAAACACGCACACACATACACACACACACATGGGTCTACTTCACATCACCTAAATCTCATTTGACTGAATTTCATTTCACTATCACCTAACTTTCAAAATACTGAAAACTCATTTGACTGAATCTCATTTCAGTGAATTTTAAGGCATAGACACGATGTGGGTTTCCCTTCACCTGTGACTTGCTTGGGATAAAAAGAATTACAGTAACTTAAAGTGCTGACTGTAAGAATACCAATAATCATGCAGAAAGTAGTATTGTATTGTTTCTAAATTTGAGTATGTCTCTTTACATTTTTATGTGAAGTATCTAAAGTAATATGGTGGATGTTCAGTGTCTTCCCAGCAGTAGTGGCAGTGTGTAAAGTACTGTAAGGTAAGTAAAAAGTATATGCCCTTTTCCAAACTATAGTGCAATCATGGAGTTAGCATATATAGTCAGAGGGGGTGTGGAGGGCACAGTTTGGTTTTATATTGTCTGGTTTCTATTAAGAGGGTAAGTAAGTAGTTTTTAAATTCTGGAAAGAGGTAGTCATTAGTGTTGTAAGTGTGCACTTCTATGGTTAAAAATGTAGTCTTTTGAAATGTAGCATTGTAACCTTTCAGTGAAATGAGATTCAGTCAAATGAGTTTTCAGTATTTTGAAAATTAGGTGATTTGGTCTCAGTCAAATGAAAGTCAGCCAAATGAGATTTAGGTGATGTGAAGTAGACCCATATATAGCAAGGTACATGAACTGCATGCACTTCTGGATGTCCACTCCCCTGAGATTCTCTGTTTACCTGAAACCTGGTTAAAACCTAACACTAAAGACAATGAAGTGTTACCACCTCGGTACAACATACACAGGCTGGATCGTGCTTCGAGGAAGGGGGGTGAGGTAGCTGTACTCTATAAATCTGAGTTGAATGTCACCATAGATGTAATACAACCACCTCAGATTAATAACTCAAAGATTCTTGCCACCAAATTTCAACTTAATAAAAATAAATGCATTAATATCATCTGTATGTACTTTCCCCCAGGTAACAATATATGTACATTTGAAGATATCCTGCACTGGCTATCATGTCACTACCTCCAAGAAACCCTACTACTTGGAGACTTTATCATAGACTGGGGCACTTGTTCCTCAGAATCCCCAACCACCCATATTAACCTGCATGCATTTACACAAATCATATCCACCCCTACCAGGATAAGTAAACCCAACCAAAAAGAAAGTATACTTGACTGGGTACTCATAAATAGTCACTCCCAACTGTACACCTCTGGTACCCTCCTTAATGGCCTAAGTGATCACCTTCTCACATATGTAATTAAGCACAAAACCATTGATTCCCAACAACCCTTACTCAGAAAGGTTAGAAACAATAAAAACTTTGACCCTGCCAAATTCCAACAAGAACTAAACTCATGTAATTGGTCTATTCTAAAACACCTCCCCTTAGAGGAAGCAATAGCATACTTTAACAACAAATTCCTTGAGATCCTTGATTTGCATGCACCTGTTCTTTCAAAGAGAACCAAGGCAAAAACTGTGCCATGGCTTTCTATAGAGTCTAAACTCAAAATTACCCTTAGAAACAAAGCATGGGCTTTATGGTGTTCTTCTAAAGACCCTCAAGATCACATTAAATACAGGCAATCCAGGAACAAAACCAAAAAATCAATTTTACAAGACAAAAAACAATACTACTGTAATTTACAGACAGTAAATCAAAATAACCCTCAGAAGTTTTGGGCAGGTTTAAATAATCTACTACATCCTGGACAAACTTCAACCCCAATCCCTGCTGCTACTATTGATAAAACCCCTGAAGATGTTTCTGATAGTTTTAACCAATTCTTTACTGAGACAATTCAAGCCCTAGCTAGCCAACTACCTCCTAGCTCCCCTGGTCCTGAAAGTAGCACCCCTAGAAACCTACTCGCGTTCAGCTTCCAACCAGTCGCCACTTCACTTATCCGTACCTTGATCAAAAAATTAAAACCCACTACACTTTCTGCTGATCAACTCCCTGCCGAGTACCTACAAAAATCAGCTGATGCTATTGCTTAACCCGTCTCAATACTAATCAATTGAACCATAGTAGAAGCTAAAATTCCCACCATATGGAAAATATCCTATGTACCCACTTCACAAAGGAGGCAGCTCTACTGAATTCTCCAATTATAGGCCAATAGCTATACTCTCTCCACTTGCAAAGATTATGGAAAAATGTATTCATAGACAACTCATGCACCACCTAATCCAGAATCGCCTTATGGCAGACACTCAGCATGGCTTCCGTCCTCATCACAGCACTACATCAGCCCTCCTAGCCTTTATCAACACCATAAACCTAATCGCAACAATAATTATATATCCTCAGCCCTCTTTTTGGATCTTTCCAGGGCGTTCAATATGGTTGATCACCAACTTTTAATCCACACCCTGCAAACATTCTGTTTAGATACTGGAGCCCTCCAATGGTTTCAATCCTCCCTGAATGGTCGACAGCAGGCTATCCTCTGGCAGAACAAACCACTAACCTTCTACCTAACATCCTTGGAGTACCACAAGGCTCTATACTAGGGCCCTTGCTGTTCTCCATCTTCATTAACAACCTTTATACTGTCATCCCAAAAGTCAGCTGTATCCAATATGCTGATGACTCTACTCTGATTTGCTCAGCCACATCTCCAGTAGAGTTATGGTCCGCTACCCAGACCACCTTTAATACAATAGAAAACTGGCTTTCTGAACATCGTCTGATCCTAAATCCCCAAAAAACTAAAATGCTGTTATTTTCACCAACACGTAGGTCTACCGCTTTCACCTTTACCATAAAATCAAATTATGGCACAATAATCTCCCCTGACCCATCTACAAAACTATTAGGTGTCATCATAGACAATAATCTAAAATTTGACCTACATGTTAATCAAACTATCAAAACCATCAATAAAAAACTAGGGTCACTTTACAGAATAAAAGCCTTCCTAACCCCTCCAGCTAAAATTGCCATAGCTCGCTCTCACCTTCTTTCAACCCTTCTGTATGCATCCCCTCTACTCTCGAATTTAAACAAGACTGTCCTTAACAAACTCTCAATTTGCTACAACCACATTGCCAGGTTTGTCACTGGGCTGCCTTTTAGGACACATCATTGCATCAATCAAAATCAGCTTGGGTGGCTTGAACTACCCAGCCTAATCCAGTATAACCAACTGATTATGGCCTATAAAATCCTCTATAATCCAGATAATACTCCTTATTTATTTTATTTATTTATTTATTTATTTTATTTATTTATTTTACATTTGTTGACCGGGCTAGTCTAGCTGGATATATTTCCATTTTCAGTAGAGGCCCGGGGAGAAAAGCTCCAACATTAATAGTTAGATCATTATTTGAAATACAGCAACAAGGATGGTACACATAGTTGAAACATAGTAAATGAAAGTAGTTGAAATAAGTATACAAAAATCAGTAATAAAAAAATAATGATCAAAAAAGTTATTTACACTAGTATAGAAATCATTAAGAATGGTGAGATGAATTCTTTACACAATAAAAGTGACATAGTGTTATTATGTACTAGGTTGTACTAACAATAAGCAGGATAGAATCTACCAAATTGTTTCATTGTGGTCTCCTGCACTTAAAAATATTATCACCCCCTATAACAATCCTAGACCGCTTCGATCTCTAACAAACAACTAATTCAGACTAGCAAAATTAATAACACAGCCGGTGATTCTCTCTTTGCAAACTCTGTAAGTAGATCCTGGAACTCTCTTCCAGCTGATATTACCTTACTTTCCACCTTAAGTCAATTTAAAACTAGACTCAAACAACATTTGTCACTTAACTGGCTATGTCAATGTATCAAGCCTGGCTAACTCTCTCTAGAATATGTAAAAATCTGTTAACCAGTTTACTGTGTAATTTAATTTAATCCTGACTTGTGCTCAGGATTAACTGTAACCTGTGGAACTTGTTTAACTTGCTTACTTATGTAATCTCTGTAAATAGTATGTTTGTAATATGTAATGCTGGTATTATGTAATGCTGTATCTGCTTAACCTAGGAGCTTTTCTCCCTGGGCCTCCGCTGAAAATGGACATGCATCCAGTCAGACTATCCCGGTCAACAAATGTAAAATAAATAATAAATAAAACAAATAAATAAATAAATATATATATATATATATATATATATATATATATATATATATATATATATATATATATATAACATACACACACACACACACACATATATATATACACACATATATATATATATATATATATATATGTATACACACACACACACACACACACACACACGCGTGTGTGTGTGTGTGTGTGTGTGTGTGTGTGTGTGTGTGTGTGTGTGTGTGTGTGTGTGTGTGTGTGTGTGTGTGTGTGTGTGTGTGTGTGTGTGTGTGTGTGTGTGTGTGTGTGTGTGTGTGTGTGATATTCTACTGGTATCGGAAAGATTGTTCTTGGAAATGCATTTACAAATGGGTATGCTCAAATATATGTGCCTGTGCCAGATTTTCATTGTTTTTTTTACATCTGAGAAACAGTGTGCGCTATTTTAGTCCTTGATTTTTTTTGTGTGACTTCCATACCTGCTCACCTTACTTTCAAAATATCAAAACATTAATTTCTTATCAAGGACTGGTAATCGGGGTTAGATTCAGCAGAAGTCAAGTTAGGCTGCTGCCTATGACTAGGTGAAGGCTCTGCGCCCCATAAACATTGCAACTACATCAACAAAAAAAGCATCCCAACCATATTCTCCATCCCAAATTATCTGAGTCCGCTTGGTTACTCTGTTTTGATGTGGAACAGCTCCAATGTCTTCTCTTTCATCAGCTCCAGTGTAAAGCCAGTACAAAAGAGAGAGAGACAAACTTCCTGGAATTTGGCACAGTCAATAGTGTTGTCTTTTTGGAAAGGCCAGTACTTGTGTTGTAGTTAAGCAGTGTGTATGTTTGTACACATGCTCATACTCGTGTGTGTCTATATATTTATATATATATATATATATATATATATATATATATATTTAGACACACACACACACACACATATATATATATATATATATATATATATATATATATATATATATATATATATATATACATATATATATATATATATATATATATATATATATATATATATATATATACATAAAATTGTCTGTATCCTGTGGAGCTTTTCAACCCGGGCCTCCACTGAAAATGGCCTCTTCCAAGCCCAGTGGTCTATCCCGGTCATCAAACTGTAAAAATAAATATATATATAAATACATATATATATATATATATATATATATATAGAGAGAGAGAGAGAGATGCAAATGTCTCTGATTTTGTCTCAGTTGTATAAATATCTCTGATTTGCTCATAGTTTATCTCACTATCAGACCTCATAAGGCTGAATTGCACAAACAACGCTGATTTGCTTATAGTTAACCTTGGAGTGAATCCTGCTATGGCTCAGTTGCACAAATTACCTTGATTTACTCATATTTACCTTAGACCTATTAAAATATTTCTGGTAAATCACTGAAAGTCACTGTTGCACAGTAATGCTAGTCAATAGATTTTCATAGTATTTATAGTTCAAAAAATGCATATAAAATCTCTGATTAGGCTGTGCCCTCTTTTCGATATATTTGTTAATCATATAAGTCCACTTTTCATGAGTAAACCATGAGCAGTGCCTGGTTAAGTGACATGCTCAGAGTGGGAAAGCAGGAAATCAAGGTAGAAAGAGACAAATCATGTTCCCTTGACTACAAGAAGCAAATCATGAAGAGCTTAGAGACATAATCCCATGCACTAACTGTCAGATCTTCATTATTTTCATTTTTTTCTGGAAAATCACTGAGGATTACAGTCAGTAATGCCATTCATTAGGCATTTATATTGTCCAAAAGAGGCATGATAATGCAACTCCTGCTCTTTTATCTTTTTAAGTAAACTATAGCAGTCTAACTATTATCTGTCTCCAGTTTTTCAAAAACACCTCTAATTTTTCATTTTTATTTATTCCTTGTCATTTACTACCTTCCCGTTTTCCAGATAAATCACTAAGGATTATATTAAATCAATAATGCCATTCTTTAGAGTTTTGTAATTATTATTGTTTGGAAAATGCCTGTCCATGCAACACCTGTTGTTCTGTTAACCAAATAAGAATTGTCTGGTTCTTACGGTCTGCTCTATTAACAGACTACTTCCTTTAGTAAAAAGTACAAGTTTGAATCTGCCCACCACCATTTGCCTATTGTGTGACTTTTGTGCAACTCATTTAACCTGATAGTGCTTGAGTATCTTTAAGCAGAGGGTTTATTTGGCTAACACATAGAATAATATTTAGAATGTGTCCCTTTTGGAGCCTTTTCCACCTGTCATTTTTGGATTTATCCACAATTCTTGAAAAGAAGATGAGATGTGTTTTGGTCTATTCCTTTTACAATATTTAGATTTCTGGCTTACTCTTGGGAATTACAGTTCCTAAATAATAACAGTTATATGCGTTTCAAAAATTGTATCCTGCAGAAAATACTTGTTAATGCAAAGCTTATCATTCTGGCAATTTTCAAAATAAATGTTAGTTTTTAGTTATTTGTTTGATGTTTGTCAAACTGGGTAAATGAACTGGTCAAGGGACTCTTTTTCAGACATGACGTTGGTCAAGCAGGTAGTAAAAAATTGCAAAACACATTCATAGCATTTCATTAAGATGCTGTTACATTGTAAACCATGGACTGATTATTGCAAGATGCTGTAATATTGCAAACAATGGAAGTACAGAAAAAAACATGGATAATTCATAGATACAACCATGACAGAGCTCCACCTACAGTATGATGCAGGTTGGCTTAAGTACAAGATAATGCAAGTTGAAAAGTATAGAATAACATAAAATGGTATAAAGAAGCACTGAGACAAATTCTAAATGTAGAAAAAGAGAGAAAGTGCATGTTAGTAACAGGGAATAGTATTTGAGTAGGTTTTAATTTGCTATGATAGGTGATTCTCCTTTGTGTGCTATCCGTATAGTGTTGGGAGATGAGAAGAGAGTATGCAGGAGCACAGTATTGTTATATAAAGTGCAGTGGAAAGAATTAAAAGTGGAAAGAAGTGTTAGGATGGTGAAGCAATGCAGTGCTTTAACCAGTATCCCTGAAGCACTTGCATTTGTTTTCATTTAGTAAATGTGAATGAAGAAATGTCCTGAAAGAAGCAATATTTTCACCTGATTTGATAGAGTCATGTAGAGCTCCAACAAGGTGGAGCAAGTTTAAAGGAAGGCCTTTCACATGTAGTAAATATAAATGATGTCTAGAAAGAGTGATAGAGTTAAAGATATAAAGGGAATAGTTGGAGCTTTTGATCTGTAATTTATTGAGAAGGGGAGGACAGTATCCTTGATTTAGAAGTTTATAGGTGAGAACATTTAGATGAAGGGAGGCCCTGTCACTCATAGGTACACATTTTCCTTTATTAAGTGTTTGGCAGTGATGTTCAGTTTTATTGGAGAGAGTGATGAAATGGAAACTATGATTTGCAGCTTTTTGAAGATGAGTATATTTTGCAAAGATCCAAGGACAATAGTAGGCAGACTATTCAAGTCTAGGTAGAAGAGTATAAATGGCTAGGCCTGTCCAGACACTGCAGTAATTAAGTAGATAAGAGATTCAGCAGGATAGCCATATTTGAGCTAAAACTTGGTGAATTTGGAGTTTACATGTTTGTTAAAGTAGAAAAACTAATCAAAATGTAAGACTTAAATATCTCTGTTCGGTGGAAAGGGTAGAGGGGAACATGTTGGATCTGAAATGTTGAGTTTGTGAATTGGCTTTAACTATTGGTGTATATCAAAGATCATTAAAGAGCTTTTTTTTAATATTGACTAGAAGTTTACTGATATGGAACCAGTTCCATGTGGTTATAAAGTAGGTCTGTAGTTTGTTTTGTAGGCTGTTAATACCTTTAAGTGGAAAAACATTATCCACATAGAGAAGGCATTTGGTTTGAAGTAGATCCCAGGAAAGGTCATTAAAGAAGAAATAAAAGAGAAATGGTACCAGGACAGCAACTTGAACAGTTTTGTGAGACCAACCTGAGATAAGGTTGTCATTTTGGTCCTATTAAAGTGTAAGTGCAATTGGAGTGAAAATTTGTAAATGGGTGTATGACATCATTAGAAAATCCAGTCTGACTCAAACTTTTTAGATAGGAGAGGGTGATCCACCATATCAAAGTCTTTCCTAAGATCAGGGAAGATAACACCTCATATTTTACTTTGTTCCATGGTGGAAAAGATCTGATCAGTAAGTGAGAGGCTGGCAGTAGTAGTGTTTTAATTGGAATAAAAGCCATGTTGTTGCAAATTAAGAACATTATATTTGGTAATGTATTCAAGTACTTGATGGATTATAAATTACTTTTTTTTTCAAGACTTAGTGAGGGTACAGAGGTTAGAAATAGGGCGACAATCATTGCATGTGGTAAGAGAGGATGGTTTAGGTAACAGTAGAACAAGTCTGTGCTTGAAGCTGTGAGGAAGTTTGCCAGTAGTTAGGGTAAGCCTGAAGATGAATGCAACAGGTCTTCACTGTAATTTACTGCCAATATTAAGTATAGCTAGATAAAAGAGTGGAAGGAAGGATGAATAATCAATATTCTCTATGCATGTTTCAATGTTAGCCTTAGTAATAACCTTAAAACAGAAAGATGGGAACTATTGATAGTTATATATCGAGAATGATGGTGAGGATTGAAAAATAGCAAGTCATTAGCAAATGACATTTGCAGATGTTATTTTTAATTTCTCTGAGGTGAGAGGTGGGATGTTTTGGGCAGAGCTGGTTTTAGGAAAAGGAAAAGAATTAGAGAGATTTTTTAGACCAAACGAGAACTTTTTGGGATGACCTAGTGTAGTAATTTAGTTTGCCTTACAGTACTCAGATTTGGCCTCATTTGTAACTAATCTGATTTCCTTTCTGAGATTAAGAAATAAGTTGAGCTTTTCTGTATTTATGGGGTCAGATTTGTATAAAAGCCAGGATTTGTTTCTAAATGTAATGAGTTGTGTTAAGTGGGTAAAATCCAAGTGTTAGATGTGCTGATACTTATTTTTTGTAGAGAAAAGACAGTCTTGAATTGGTTATAACATGCTATAAAATGCGGAGAGAGTAGAGATTGGATTGGTATAGGAACTGAGAGGGACCTGGTTGATGCTAGCAAGTTCAGAGATAAGGATGCTTGTGTTATCTGTTATTGTTCTGGTATATATGATTTGGTGAGGGATTTTCTTATTTTTCAGTGCCCCTGCAGAAACTATGGGGTAGTGGGCATTGGGAGAGTTGGGTACATACTGTCAATCAATATGTTTATCAGGTCTTTTGGCAAGTATTATATCTAAGAGTGTACAGTTGGAGTTCAAGAGATTAGGGCAAGTGAAATCAGTGACAACCTGTGTGAGGTAGCGTGAACTAGCAACTCTGTTGAAGTACGATCTGAGTGTGCCAGCCAGTCAAAGTTATGACCACCCAGAAACAATAAATTGTGTAATGTATTACATCAGATAAAGTGAAGAAGGTGATGGAATGTCGATTACTGTAATGAGTAGTTTACAGGTTAATATATGTGTGTGTGTGTGTGTGTGTGTGTGTGTGTGTGTGTGTGTGTGTGTGTGTGTGTGTGTGTGTGTGTGAGTGTGTGTGTGTGAGTGTGTGTGTGTGTGTGTGTGTGTGTGTGTGTGTGTGTGTGTGTGTGCACAAAAGGCACAGTTCTCAACTGTCTCTGAGTTTTTTCCTATTATTTGACGTCTTTTCCTTATAAAATGTGTGGCTTTCTGGTAATGTGACAGGGGTGGCATTTTCTAAATAATGAAAACATTTGAGATTCAGATATTCTACATTTAAGAAAATGCTTGCTAATGTAAAACATATAAGTTATAGTAACAACTTTCTACATATTTAAGACCAGTATTTAAAATCTGTTCCTGATTCTGGGTCTTTATCTCTGATTATTGAGCTAAGAGGTTTGGAGAGCATGGGATTGCGATTCATTGCACTATATGGTTCTCACACAGCAAGCTAAAATACACTTCTGGGTCATTATAATAGGAAACACCAAAAAACAACTGGAAGCACTTGGAAGTTAACCACCAAAAAAACGAACAAGTGCTATGAGCCAAAGAAAACTGTAGAACCACAAATCCACTTCGAATCTTTTAATGAACCAACTCCACAGACCATACACATTAACGCAGTTGCACAGAACAATTTACTAGCGTTTTCATCCAATCCACTTGGACTTCATCAGACAATATACTAACATATAATTACTCTATATATACTAAATAACCAACCCTCCAACCAATAAAAATCCCTTAAAACATTTAAATTAAACCTATGAACTAACAAGCCTCATAAATATTAAATATTAAAATAATAATTAGCTATGAAAATGCATGTGCATAAACATCTAAAACATCTTCATAGTTAAAAAACTATGAGTCACATGAATAAAGTGCATATATAAATACTGTTTGATTAAATAATTTATACAAACATTGTTAAACAAAGTGCTTGTGCTTACTAAAATATTGATGTTCTTAAACATAATAAAACAACTCCCTCTACTGTCGTAAAGCAATATTGCACATAACATTCCACAACACAAAAAATCACTTGAACTTTGGACAAAATAAGTTAAAACCTCTCTAAATGCTGTTTAAATATAAATACTTTATATAAATATATAATTAAATAAACATATTTAAACACATCAAATACTATCACATTCTATTCTGTTTAAAAACTATTAAATTTTATTAGCCCTTATTTTTAATAAAGATGATATACTCAAATAATCGTTTAACCCTGTTTTTTTACTGGCCTCCAGGTACACCTGCCACCACAATTCCTTACTCTCCAAGATCTCTTCCCAAATACCACCCCTTATATCCTTTTCAACCTGTTGTAACACGAAAAAATGAAATCTACATCCTCTACATTCTTTACTATGCTTGAATAAAGCACTTGTTTCTTTCCCTTTTTGAATATCATATACGTGTTCATAAATTCTTTTCTTTAACTCCCTTTCTGTTTTTCCCACGTAATATGATGGACACTTATCACAAGTTGCCAGATAGACCACCCCTTTTGTATCACAGCTATATTTGCCTTTACTCTTAATTAACAGATTTCTACTATCTATGAATATCTCACTCTTATTACTAATGTATGAACATTGATTGCACCGGCCACATTTATACGTTCCTACTTTTTTTCTCAACACATCATTCTTCCTATAATCCATGTCTTTTTTGTTTTCCAACATGTTTTTTATACTTCTTGAATTTCTAAAAATAATCTTCGGTTTAAAGCTATTAATTCCTTCTATGTCTGTTAAGGCAGCAAATTTATCCCATTCTTTACTTAAAATATTTCTTATTCCCATATTATGAATATTATACTCAATTATGAGATTTCTATGGTACTGATTTTCCTCAGTCACCCTATCCTTGGTTTCTTCTCGTGTTGTTTTAAATTCAATCCTACCCATAATTGGTTTGAATCTGTCTGCCCTACCTATTTCTACTTCCCTTCTAATGTCGTTTACAAATTTCTCTGGGTATCCCCTTTCAATAAACATCTTCTGCAATGTATCACATTCAACAAAAAAGTCTTCATCCAGGGTAGTCATCCTTGATCCCCTCACAAACTGCCCTTTAACTATGTTACGCTTGCAGTGTAGGGGATGCGCACTTTCAAAATGCAGATAAGAATTGACATAGGTTTTTTTCCTATATACCCTGGATGAAAATGACTTCAGCGTGTTATTTTTGACCAATTCAATATCCAGATACTGTAAAACCTCATGGTTGACATTATGTGTAAATTTAAGGAAATTAGTAGTTTTACCAATGTATTCCATAAATTCCTTGAACCTTTCCTGTCCCCCTATCCAAAAAATAACTATATCATCTAGGAATCTTTTATACATAATCCATTCCTTCTTAAATTCTGATTTTAATATGTATTTTTCCTCCCATTTGGACAAAACTATGTTGGCATATGTTGGTGCACATGCCGCACCCATAGACACCCCAGTCCTCTGTTGAAAGTATTCACCATCACATAACAAAAAATTGTATTTTAAGACGGTGTCCATGAGTGCCACTGATAAAATCTTATCTTCTTGTGTCATAGTCTTGTCCAAAAATACACATTCCTCAAACCACTTCATTCCACTAGTGTGTGGTATACAGGAAAAAAGATCCACTATGTCTATAGTTATAAATAATAGGTCGGTGCTATAACATTCAGGTGTTAATTGTTTTAAAAAATCCCACGAATCTTTCAATATCACTTGATTACTTGTCCATATATGCTTAGTTGTAATATCTATGTATTTTGCTAGGGGTTCTGTTTTTGACCCTCCTGCAGTAACAATGGGTCTTAGGGGGGGGTCCATCACATTTTTATGGACTTTCGGGATTCCGAACATAGTAGCCATCCTAGGTTTTACTACTGTTAAAAACTTATGTAGTTCAGGCTTTAACACCCTTTCTAACACAAAGTCATTCAACATGTTATCTATCCGATAATACGCAACATTTACCTCATTTTTTGAGACCACTGAATATTTTGTTTCGTCTCTTAGTATCATGTTCATCTTTCCTTCATAAATTATATTGTCCATAATGACGACACCCCCCCCCCTTATCTGGTTTCATAACTCTGATGGTGTCCTCATTAATTAATTCCATTAATGCCTCTTTCTCGTCTTTATTCAAGTTATTATAATATATATCTTCCTATTATTATTATTATGTTCAGTTCTGATTCCTTCTTCCAAAATTCTTTCAAAATTTCTTAACTGGGGTAACAAGGGTGGGTTAAAAGTAGATTTCTTTTTCAATTTTCAATAATAAATTCAATTTTATAACTCTATTGTCACTACTATAACCATTATTGCTTGCCAGAACACTCAAATTTATTCTTCGCATAAACAACTTGGTATCTAAAATTGTGGTGGTGGTGTCACCCTTTGAACTAGGAATAAATTTAAAACCTTTACTAAGTAATTTAAAATGATTTACCTTAACATCAAAATTATTCAATATTATTTTAATATTTAATATTTATGAGGCTTGTTAGTTCATAGGTTTAATTTAAATGTTTTAAGGGATTTTTATTGGTTGGAGGGTTGGTTATTTAGTATATATAGAGTAATTATATGTTAGTATATTGTCTGATGAAGTCCAAGTGGATTGGATGAAAACGCTAGTAAATTGTTCTGTGCAACTGCGTTAATGTGTATGGTCTGTGGAGTTGGTTCATTAAAAGATTCGAAGTGGATTTGTGGTTCTACAGTTTTCTTTGGCTCATAGCACTTGTTCGTTTTTTTGGTCATTATAATAGGAAACATGGGAACAATACTCAGCAAGCAATCAAAAGGACAATAATACATCTAGCCACATACTGTTTTAAGTAGACATGCTTAAAAATGTACACCTCCCTTTTCAGTTAATAGTGCTTATCTCCCAAACTTAGAAGGGGATGTACATCATAATGATAGGTTCATATATGTGTACTAGCCTAACGGCCCTGGAGCCTTTACAAGCCTAGTCCTGGCATCGTGCCACCCGACATTAGTTTCCAGTGTCCATATCAAGTAGATCCACTGGAGTGATCCCCAGAATGAACTTTCTATTACCCATCCACTCATCAAGGTTTGTCTTGAAAAGGGACAGCGAGGTACTCTGCTTGACATATATGGGAAGTCTATTCCAGAGCATGGGCAGTCTCTGGGTGAGGAACCTGCCCCTTTAGCATGTTCTTTTGATTGTGGTAATGAGGTTGAGGTCTTTGGAGTGTTTTGTGTGGAGAGATTGAGATTTCTTTAGATGTAGCATTTCTAACAGAGTTGGGTCAGACATGGCTTTGTAAGTCAAGCAGAGATTGCCTCTAAGTAGGCGATATGAGACAGAGAATAGCTGGAGTCTTTTGAGTCTGTCCATGTAGGACATGTGTTTAATGCCTAGGATCCTCTTCGTGAGGTACTTCTGTGGCCTCTCCAGCTGTTGCAGGTGTCTAGTGAGGTACAAGCCAAATGGGGCATTATACTCGATGATTGATCTAATGAGGGAAGAGTAGAGAGAGATGATGACCTCTTTCTTACTGGATGCAAAACCGTTGGTAAAGAGCTGTGCCACATAGAAGGACTTTCTGACCACAGTGGCAATGTGGTGGTCGAAGGAGAGGTGGATGTCAACCTTTGTCCCCAGATCTCTTATAAACCCTTCAGTGTTCAGTGGGCTGCCATCAATGTGGTAATTAGTGGGAATTGAGATTTTACCAAAGGCGATGACAATGCATTTTGTAGCATTAAACGTAAGGCCATGGTTTTGACACCAGTCATTGGTCTCAGTGGTGCCTTTCTGTAGGATGTCTGCATTACTTGGGGAGTTAATAATGGCTCCCAGCTTGCAGTCATCTGCGAACTTAGTCAGCCAGAGTCCCTTTGTGTTGGCCTGGACTTCTGAGAAGTAGATGCCAAACAAGTGAGGACCCAGGACCGATCCCTTTGAGACTCCACTCATGATTGGTCGGCAGATTGACTTGGAGTCTGCTACTTTCACACTATGTGTTCTATTAATTAGCCAATTTGCAACCAACCTAGTGATAAAGGGGTTGATATCTAGTTTGGTGAGTTTATCAATAATTCCCAAGTGAGGAATGGTATCAAAGGCCTTGGCCAAATCAAGGTGGGCTTTATGCATTGCATCACCTTTATCCACAGCCCTGGTGACTGACTCAAAGAAGTTGACCAGATTGAGCAGGCATGATCTCCCTTTCACAAAACCAAATTGCGTGGAGTCTAGAGTTTGGAGATTTCCTATATCTTTATCAGGTCCATGATGATGTGCTCCACAGCTCTACATATCAGACTCATCAGGCTAATTGGGCGATAACTCCCAGGGTCTATAGTTGCTCCCCCTTTATGGAGATGAATGACTGTAGCAGTGCTCCATTCAGTAGGGACAGAGCCTGAGGTGAGGCTGTGACTGAACAAGGCACACAGATGTGCCAGTTCCCTTTGTAGTACATATAGAACACAGCCAGGGATATTATTGGGTCCCATGGAAGCTGTTTTCTTGGTCTTGGACAATGCGGCTTTAACCTGTGTAGCAGTAATGCTGGGTGTCTGGCATTCTTCCAGTATTGTGATTGGTTCTATAGGGGGGAGAGATGGGTAAAGTTGGCACTGAATCTGTCGGCCAGTATGTTGTAGAGTTTATGGCAGAGGACCACTAGACTGGCTTCCTTTTTTTGGAGGAGAGCATCTTAGTTCTGTTAGGTATGGCTAGTTCCATGCATTTATATACATGTTCGTACAATGCATTGGTGTATGATTTGGCAGTCATGCAGCTATTTTCCATTGGCATGGTTGTTGTGAAGTTATCCACCTCTGTATTTAGGAGTCCAAAGTCAGCTTTGGAGAAGTTTTTCAAGATGGTTACCTTTACAGAGAGTGTAGGTGAGATGTGGATTTCCATAGTGATTAATTTATGGTCAGATCTGACCAGGGAGGGATTGACTACTGGTGTAGAGCAATGGTTGCCCATGTTAGTAATAACCAGGTCAAGGATGTTGCTTCCTCTAGTGGGGGTCAGAATGAGCTTGTCCAGGGCACTGGAACTGATGAATTCCAGGAGGCATTGGGCCAGTGTATTGGTGCTTGAGTAGTTTTCCCAGTTGATAGAAGGGTAGTTGAAGTCTGCTAGTAAGAGAGTGTTGGGTTGGACATTGATAGAGTCTAGGATGCTTAGGAACATGGAGTGAGAGTCTAAGGACATGGTTGGGGACCTATAGCAAGCTATGACCTGGATCGTCGTCTTACCCAATGTTAGTTGCACCTGAACTATCTCAGATGCAGTATGCTGGGCTACTAGTCTGGAGGTGTGCATATCCTTTATGAATATAGAGACACCACCATATTTGGAGCTTCAGTACATGTTTCAGGGCCAAAAGGTGTGGAATGCGTTATAGACTGGTAGCGCAGGTGTGCTTTCTGCCACTTTAAACCAGGCCTCTGTTACAGCACAAATGTCAATGTTCTCCATTTTGGGGAGTGCTTTGAGCAAGTGCATCTCGAGGTTTAGACTTCTAGCATTGAGAAGCATGACCCTCAGATTGGATTTATTTACTGGTGTTATGGTGGTAATTTGGTCTGTGGAATAGCCCCTAAGAAGGCACTATAGGGGTGGTAAGAGCCTTAGCCAGTACCCGGAAATCCAGGAGTGAAAGATGCAAGCCATCTCTGGCAAAGCATCAAGGTCTGTCAATCATGTCATCCCAAGCAGACAGATACTGGATCCCCTTAGAATGACACCAGAAACTTAGCCAATTGTGGAAGTCAATCATTTTTTGTTTTTACTGCTGTATCATTCTGAGTGACGGTAGGATACTGCTCAGGGCTAGTAATACCTGCCTTGGCCACATAATCCGAGAGCTCCACCATGTCTCTTTTCATGTAGGGAGGTGCGTCTCAGGTCATTCACACCCAAATAGACAATGACAGAGTCATACTTTTACTTTTTGTGGAGAGACCTGAGTACGTGTGTTATGTGTCGGATTGTGGCACCTGATAGACAGCAGATAGACAGCTGGTGTAAATTTGTGTCTATCCATCCATTCATCAAGACCTGCCTTCAAGGTAGTCAAAGTAGTACTTTGTTTGACTTATTCCATAGGCTGAGAATACATTGGGTTAGATAACAATATCTCTAGCAAGTCTTGTTTATTTGTTGATGTAGAGTTAGGTCCGTGGGGTGGGTGTTTGTAGCGCCTCTAATTTTGCAAATCAAAAGGAGTTCAAAATGATTGGGTTTTTCATTGCTTGAAAGGAAGATACAGGTCACATTAGAGGAACCTGTACAATTTCTAGTATAAATGAGAGTTGTGCTAATCTATCAAGATAGTTGAAAGGTTTAAGGCCTTTGATTTTCCTGTTAAGATATCTAGTTAATTTGCATTCTGATTTCTACATATCAAAGGGATGTTGTAGTCAATGATGGGTCTGATAAGTGAAAAGTACAGTGGCAGAATAACAGAGCTAATAATTAATACTTTGCTGTACATTATTTGACTAGGAATATAAGCATGTTGGTTGTGGGTTTCAGTGGAGGAGAAGCTTACTGTTGCTCATGCTAAGTCTGTTTTCAATGTTAGAGTGTTTTGTTTTGTTTAGCATATGGATATCAGTGTTTTTACTGTAAACTTTGAAATAAATTTTTAAATTAAATTCAAGTCTCTGTGATTATTCTAAAACTAAATAAAAATTAGTATGCACATAGACAAGCTGGTGTGTTTTATGTAAACTGGGAAAAGACTGTGCACATGTGTATATCTGCAGGCTTCAAATACCCTGCTTATGGTCCCATTTGACCATGAACTGTCTCTGGAATGGTGTTCATTTAGAGTTCTTCTAATTTCCAGTGTGAAAATTCAATATATCTCTGTAGTGTGAGGTCTCATAATGCGAAAAAGATCAATTGGGCTGAGCCTGAAATTGGTCAATAGTGAGTGTACCACAAATAAACAGATATAAATAAGAAATAATCAATAAACAAAACACTCTGGTCATATGGAAGAAAGAGGGATACGTGATTAATAAGACAACCTAAGCTGAAGACGTTAATATGCCAATTATTGAACATCGTGATAAAATACATAGACAGGGCTTCATGCTTTTCATCTTAATTGAGTGTAACACCAGTACTAGTGAAGTTTGCATTCCCTTCTTCTCCATTGTCCAGGGTTATTTTAGTTAAATGACCAGACTGAAGATTTTGTTTGCTGTGCAAAAATAGTAGGCATTAGTTATGTAATACATTGTGTCATTCAGTGTTAGTTTGCACTGTGGCTGATAACAGTGACTAAAGATCGGGGATAATGCTCAGTTCATAAAGCCCAAAAATAACAAAACAAACAAATGAGAAAACTCATTTCTCATTTTAATATCACTAACACTAGTACTAGAGAGATAATTTTAAGTTATCTAGTTATGTTTTTTCCAGGCTAATTTTATGTAATTTACCTTGCAAACCTCATGCTGGTTAACCTGAAATAGATTTTCTGATTTACTGAATACTTATTCAGAATTAAGTGCTGTGTTTGTACACTGTAATAATGTTAGTGGCCATGTAAAGACAAACAGATATAACAAATAAAATACAATAAAACACACTAAAGTCCCAATGTCAATGTTCATAACTCAAGACCATATTTTGTTTTTTTGATTAATAATTGGGATATAAGAGCAGAAAATTTTTTTCAAATAGTAGTAATTATAATAAACAAATACATACATACATACATGATCCATTTAGCCAGAGAGATTTTTTTTTTTGAGAAAATAGTTATTTATAGCTTGGTTATCTCAGGCATTCAAAGTGTAAGTAGCATTGTACTTTATGAAACCTATCACCTCATGCTTGTTTCAGCAAACATGCACCTTTACCCTACAAATGTTTGATCACTTTTCTAAATTTGAACTTTTTTGTGATGTCTCAAAGTTAGATCTAACATTCCATGGGCAATATCTAATTCTGAATACTTATACGATATTTTAGGTACGATAATATCTAACAAGCGTTATGTTTCATATCTTTAGAATTTTTCCTGCTCACTAAAAAAAAAGAGTTGATAAAACCTCTCAGAAATTGTTAGTGGATAGTGAATGTCAAAGTCACTGTTAGAAAATAATGTAGTTGCCATTGTTAGTAAATATCACATATGATGGGATATCTTTATATTTCTGATAAGCAAGTACTAACACATGAAGAGATATAGGTTTAGACCCGATAAGAGCTCACCTCAGTGCATCCTAAAGCTTTCTAAATGTTTTATGCAAACCATGACCCAGAAAAATTGCCTTCTCCAAAATGAAGTCTTTTTCACGTTAGCATAAAAAAATCTCCAAACTTTCTGTAGCCCATTAGGAAGTAGCCAATCTGCATGATGTAATGGCAATGCGCAGCATCCCTTAATGAGATTCCAGAAGCAAACAAAGAAAATTACCAAAGCCATTGTATTGCAGCAGAAAGGTTTTAGAGTCCCCAATAGCAAATGCACCTAATAACAGGTGGTTTTCTACTCAGTAGTCCAAAACTTGCAATAATTGCACATTCTGTCACAGCGGCAAAATTTCTGTTTAGAAAATATGAAGTGGCTTCCTTTTGTCTTAGACCAAACAGCATTTAAACACTGATCCACCTGAGATATGCTATGGCAGACTACCTACTACACTACAAGTATTTTGTTGATGCCTCAAATGTTGATTCACAGCTTCTTCTCTAGGTACACAACTGATGTGGATAATAAAAACCTGTGTGAAAGAGCCATAGTCCCGGCACATCTATAAAACATCGAAAAATCCTACTGGTAGAAAGCAGATCTTTCAAAACTTGCCAAAGGAGGTGCAATTTGGTTTTCATAAAAAGCCTATCCTGGACATTAGATACTAGATGTCTGCTGCCACTTCTCACACTTTCCTTACATAGCACAGACATAGGTCGGTTTACCTTCAAAATGTTGAAAGCATATAGTTGAATGTGCACATCTTCGAAATGTTTCCATGAAATCTGTACTGCAGAAATTTCAGAAAGGTGGAAAAAAATCAACATCAACATTTTGACCGCTCCACACCTATAAAAAAGTGCTAACGTGTCAAAAAGGGGGTAAGATTTTACAGTTCAGAATATCGGTGTTCGAGGTTTTGAGAAGTCACAGTTCAGAGCTCTGTGAAAGTGGTTATGATGATGTGATGATCAACATTTTGAAAGTAAACCACATAGAACACACTATAGAAGAAGCTTGTCTTTCTTCCCATGATCCACTATCCCCAAGTCCTTGTTGATTTGAAGGGTCATCTTTTAGTATGACTGGCAGAAGCTGTATCTAGTCTGAGATGGTGGGAACAGATGCAAGGCTTGCTCAATAGCCCACAAACTTCAAATGAATTCTTCATGTTTCTGTCTTATCTGCATTAAGTCTATACATATATATATATATATATATATATATATATATATATATATATATATATATATATATATATATATATATATATATATATATATATATATATATATATATATATATATATATATATATATATATATATATATATATATATATATACATATATATATATATATATACACATATATATATATATATATATATATATATATATATATATATATATATATATATATATATATATATATATATATATACATATATATATACATATATATATATATATATATATATATATATATATATATATATATATGAAAGGACAGTATTCTCGTAAATGGACCTGTAGAAAAACTGGAAGTTAAAGTAAAAAAGAAAATAGTTTATACAATGTGGAGGAATTGTACCATCTCACTTGACATTTCAGCTCCTTTTTCATTTGTCACATTTCCAAATTTTAATCCAACCAGCATTTCATCTTTTTGTTGTACCAGTTACACTTTATTTCAGGTGTTAGCTTCCATTTCAGTGATAAAAGGCAGAACAACACCTCCTTTTATTATGATAAAATATTTAAGAGCTTTTGATGTACATAGAAATTTCGGATTTGTACACTAACCTGCTAATTAATTTTGTAGTTGAAGTTTACAGCACATTTTTTATTAGCTAGGATTTTTTTTTTATTACATACACAAACAGTGTGATAGGCATTCTAGTTTTAATGTACTATTCTCTGACTTATTTAGAACAGCAAGTTGCAGCATTATGTATTGGCAAGGACACCAATATTTCCAGCTTCCAGTCAATCAGCATAAATATTCAGAAGCATTTATAATGCCTCATTATACAACGACCCCCCATTAATATTCAAAAAACGTGCACGCTGATTGGTCAGCATGCACATTGTAAATCAGAGTTATAGTAATGTAAAAAGGTCCGGTCGCCCGGACTTTTTCCATTACAATAACTCTTTTTTTTTTTTTTACAGCAACGGAGAACGCAAGATCTCCATTGCTTCACACTGTCTCGCTATGTTAAACTCATTTAATATAGCGAGACAGCATTAAAAAAAGCAACAGAGATTCTCCGTTGCTTTTTTATCGCTATGTTAACCTCGTTTAACATAGGGAGACAGTTTGTAAAAAGCAACGGAGATCTTGCTTTCTCGTTGCTTTTAAACTGTTTGCTGTTAAATGGATTTAACATAGCGAGACAGCTTTAAAAAGCAATGGCTCTGTTGCTTTTTAAAGCTGTCTGTATGTTAAAACCCATTTAACATTAAACAGTTTCTTTTAAACTGTTTCGCTATGTTAAATGGGTTTAACATAGTGAGACAGCTTTAAAAAAAGCAACGGCTCCATTGCTTTTTTTAAAGCTGTCTCGCTATGTTAAACCCATTTAACATAGCGAAACAGTTTGTAAAAAGCAACAGAGATTTTGCTTTCTCCGTTGCTTTTGCCCGCAGCTCTGATGTACTGCGTAGGCATACGCATGCGCAGTACATCAGAACTGCCGCAGAATACCAGACAGCTGCAGAAGGGCAGCAAGGAGCCATTATACAGTGCCATTATTTAAGAAAATTAATTATATAATAGCAATAACCCACTTCTGGGTGTGGGTAATGCTGGATTTACCCATGGTTGGCTATGTTTGGTCACAAGGGTGACCACACTAACCGTGGGTAAATCCAGCATTACCCACACCCAGGCGTGGGTTATTGCTATATTATTACCTTGGTATTTGACATTCCTACTTAGTCTCCACTTATGTAAACACAGTTAAACAATATTGGTGAAAGTCTGTAAATACAATTCTCCTATTTAGAGACAGGAAAATGCAGAATGTTTACTTGTCCAGACCAGTAATAGGACTACATAATTTTGATAATAAGATCAATGTTATGGGAGCTGTAGTTTGCAAAGCTATTTTAGTTTTAAAAATGGAAAAAGAAACAGGCAAACTGTATATGATGTGATGAACTATGAATTAAAAATACTTATACCACTATATGTAAATATGCATCTGTAGCATGCAGTAAAAGAATTTAAGGAAATGTATGGTGTACTGCTCGTATACTACACATTCCCAAAGGGACTAAGTGCTTAGTCAGATGAACACTGCCAGACTGAGAGCAGCAGACTTCAACAGCAGTGTAGTCCTGCATAAATAAAAATAAATACTGTGTTTCTGTAATAGGAAGGTACATTAGGATCAATATGATGGTGGTGGTGAGGGTAGTAAAAATAAGGGTTATGGGGAGTTAAAAATAATTAATGATGATGGTTATCAAAGACACACACACACACACACACACACACACACACACACACACACTAAATAATGGCACACACACACACACACACACACACACACACACACACACACACACACACACACACATACACACACAAAAATGCACTCACAAATACTTTTACACAGATACAAGCATGCACAAAACTGTAAGTGTGTGTGTGTTGAACTCTTTGATATTTCCATGAATGAAGTAACCAGGATTCAAAGAAGAATGAATGACCTGATGCTTGAACAGAGGCACTCATACTTATATCGCTTGTAGAAGCACATGGTACAGCATGTTATGTGCTCTGCAGTTGAATTGCACTGCATCCACCTGGTATAACATGTTGGGCACTCTGCATTTAAATGCACTGCAACCACATGGTACAGCATGTTATGTGCTTTGCAGGTTTAGTTCACTTTGGGGTCACTTTAAGCACATTGTGCAGCATGTTATACACTCTGCAGTTTAATTGCACTTTGGGTGCACTGTAAACACATGGTACAGCATGTTATGTGGTCTGCAGTTGAATTGCAGTGATCTGCTGTTTAATTGCACTGCAAGCACATGGCACAGTATATTCTGCACTTGACAGCTTAATTGCATTGTAAGCATATGGTACTATAAGCATATGTTATGTAACTGCACTGTAAGCATATGATTTTCTCTTGATAATGATGGTATATAGCAGAACTTTGTATGAGGCTTCAGTTTCACATGTCAGAATTAGTGAAAGTAGCCAAATCCTTATAAAACATATCAGGTAGGTAAATAAATGCAGATGCAACATTTCATGGCATATCTAAAGAAAGATCAATAGCACCACCTAATCTCCTGATATATCATTCATGGACACAGAAGCACAGGAATCCTTGTAAACACCGACCACACAGCATAAATGGTACAATAGGTTATGACTAAGGTTACCAAACAAAAAAATATATTTCTCTACAAAAGTTTGCAAGTACCTATTCCAGCATGACTACTAAGACAGATTGTGGAATTCTACATCCACTGAAGGTGTCGTCACCTTACCTGTCAACTGTCTGGATTTTCACAAAATTTCCAGATTTTTTGCCTCTTATTTTAGGTCTGTTCCTCATAAGACTTGTGGTTTTCTGGCAAATAATTGAGAACTGAAATCACTAAATAATGACATACATTTGACTTTCATACTTCATACCCTTCAGAAAATGTGTCATAATGCAAAACGTATTATTCTAACAACTTTTTTTGCTAACACCAGTATTCAAAAATTGTTTCTGATTTTGGGCCTTTGTCTACAATTGTTTTTAGCTTTGTGCAACCTTCTTGCACTTAGAGTTTGAGAGGCATGGTGGTCAGTGTTTGCAAGTCCAAGCAACAGCACACTAGAGTAGCATTTATATAAAGATACCAAAGTGTAAATCATTGTGATGAGGTAGAAAAATGGAGTCCAGTGCTGAGAATATATTCTTTAGACAGAAATAAGAGGACTTAAATGTGAAAATCAGCCACCGTCCATTTTAGACTTCATCTGTGGTATACATTATCCTCTAGATAGGAGAACATGGATCAAAGATTGTACGCAATATCAGGGCTACCCACTCAGTAGTATAAGAATTGGCTCTAGATGATTTGGTCATGTTAACTAATATTACCAAAAAAAAGAAAATAAAAAGGCATGGGTATTTGTCAGTGATAAGTGGGATGAGGACCCAGCCTACTCTGACATACACCAGGTTCCTATGCTTATGATGGGAGAGATCTATGTGCCCCGATTTGCCACAAGTACCAGTATGACACAGTCATAGTTCATGTGTGTGTAAATGACCTGAGATGTACCTCCTTAGACTATGGTATAAGAGAAGAGACATCATGAAGCTCTCGGAATATGTGTCCCAGGCTGGTATAAGCCTAGCATTGAGCAGCATTTTACCTTTGCCAAGAATGATGATTCAATAGGAAGAAAAGAAGATTAACTTTAATAATTGGCTTAGTTTCTGCTGTCATTCTAAGGGGTGCAATATCTGACAGCATGGAAGGAGATGGTGAACAGACCATGCTGCTTTGCCAGGGATGCTCTGTAACTCTGCCCTCTAGGCTTTTGAAGATTAGCTAAAATACTGTCCTCCCTATAATGCCTTTTTAGGCAGTGCCAAACTGTAAGTACTTCTGACATAGCAAATCAAAACCAAGAAAATCTAAAGGTGTTACTGCTCAATGCAAGGAGTCTAAGCAAGAAACTGTGCTCCCTAGAAGGTCTCCTCACACTACAGAATTCTGATGTTTGTGCGGTCACTGAGATATGGTTTAAAGCCATGGAGAGAACTCCAACAGTACAAGATTATAATGCCTTCCGCACATTTAGACCAGCTACTACTACACAGAAAGGGACAAAAAGCTGAGGTGTCTCAATTTACATCAAAAATAAATATCCCTCAAGGCTGGTCAAACAGGACAATGCACTTGAGCTTCTCCATGTTCAAATTACCATAAGCAAAATTCCATACCACTTCCTTGCAAGCTAAAGGTCCCCCCCAATACGACACAGGAAACTCATATCACATATTTAAACTTATTGAAAACACTCACCATCCAAACCATTACCATATTCATAGGCAATTTTAATTACCCCACTGCTAACTAAGAATTATATATGACAACAGATGAACAGGCACAGAAATTCCTGGATTTTGTAAACGCAAACTTCATGGACCAAATTGTCAACATACCAACCATGGGTACAACCATACTGGATTTGGTCTCACTAATATGGGAGAGTGCTGCACAACCCTTACTGCAACATCTTCATTGGTAAAGCCAGACCAAAAATGGTCTCCTTTGAAGTACAAATAAAACGTTTAACCCCAGCTAACCCTGGAATATTCAGGAACTACTCTAAGGCTAACTTCCTATTATTAAATGATAACCTGGCAACATTTCAAGCCCCCATAACCCATGAGAACACTGCTGCCTATGCAGAACTGTTCACAAAAACCTTATACAAGCATGTTAATAGCTTCATAGAGGCAGCTGTACCCACAAAGAGGAAGTACAGAACTAACTTAAAAAGAAGGCACCCTAGTGTAGTCATGACATCAATATACTGTATACAAAATGGAAGAAAATTATGGCAAAAATTAGGAGGCGCTGCACCCAGCAGGATAAAAGCACTCCCCTCAAACTAAATAAACAACTCAGAGGACAAATAGAGTCTACAAAAGCCAAATTTGAGGTAAATTTGGATTCCCAGGCCAAGGACAACTGCAAGGCATTCTTTAATTATGTCCACAACCTCACAGGCAATACACAATTGTGTGCAGAGCTCATTGTTAATGGAGCCACCTATACTGAGACAGAATATTTAGCAAACCTACTGGCTGACCTTTTCAGCGCCAATTTCACCCGTCTGTCCCACTCTACCTTCTCACATGAAATACCATCAAATATAACTCACCCAGCAATCACTAGGGAACAGGTCCTTAATGCTCTCCCTAAGGCCAAGAGCACTGCATCAGTAGGCCCAGACCATACCTCTCAACTGTACAGATTTTTGCAGAATGTCCAGAGTTTTGCCTCATAATTTTGGTTAATTTCTCATATGATTGTGGTTTTCTAGCAAATCATTGGCAAATCACTCAGGGTTTAAGTCAGAAAATAATGACAGACATTGGAGTTTCAGACTTCATACCCTTCAGGAAATCTGTGCTATTGAAAACTTGTTATTCTATCAATTTTCTAAGTTTGCAAAAGCAATATTTAAAAAATGTCCCTATTTTTGGGCTTTTGTTCCCCCATTATTTATGGCTTTGCCCAGATTTCTTGCTCTAAGAGGTTGAAAGGTATGGCCCACATACTACCCCAGGATGCCTTCTAAATAGCATGAAATATGACCTATCAGGGCCTCTGGGACTGCTATTTAACTGTAGCCTCCAAACAGGCTCCATGCCTCATGACTGGACAGCAACAATAGTCACCCGTCTGCACAAAGACGGGCCATCTACAGACCCTGGAAACTACAGACCCATTGGTCTCACTAGTTTCATATGCAAAACCATGGGAAGAATTGTCATGGAAATGATCAAAAATGGCATAGGAAACCTACAAACACTGGACCCAACCCAGCTTGGTTTGTCAAAGGAAGGTCATGCCTGCTGAACCTGGTGGACTTCTTTAGAAGGTCGTTAAAGCAATGGATGAGGGCAGAATGGTTCACACTGCCTACCAAGGCATTTCACACAATATCCCCCTAGGGCATTGTTCGCAGACTCAAGAGGATACGTGCACTTATGTCACCTGGTAGATAGGTACTTGGTTTACAGACAGGACCCAGGAAGTTAGAATTGTGGAGTCCACCTCTACAAAGAGGCAAGTCACAGGTGGAGTCACTCAGGGATCGGTCTTGGGACTGCTCCTATTTGTCATTTACTTCTCTATAGCCAAGGCCAATGTCAGTAGCCTCTGGCTGACTAAATTTGTAGATAATTGTAAATTATGAACTGTCATTGAATTGCCTACTGACACAAATGTTCTCCAGGAAGGACAGACACAAACAAATAACCGGTGTCACAGCCATGGACTAAACCTAGATGCCAAGAAATGCATAACAGTATCCTTTGGGACGCCATCCATCTCAGGTAGTTATCATATTGATAACACATCCCTAAGAGCTGACCCAGTAATCAGGGACTTGGGGGCACACAGAGACAGTAATCTAACCTTTGACCATCACTTGTCTACAGCAGTGAGGAAATCATTCTGTTATGCAACTTATAAACATAGGTATAGCATCTAGTTCCGAGGAAGTCATTGTTCCACTGTATTCACTTTTCATCAGACCTACAATTGAGTACAATGCTCCCTTTGGTATGTAGCTAACCAGGTGTATCCAACAACTGGAAGCTCCATAGAGGTTCATCACTAAAAGAATACAGGGCATAAGTAGCATGTCATCTGGAGACCACCTCAAGGCCCTATCCCTGTATTCTGTCTCCTTCAGGCTGTTGAGGGGAGATTTATGCCTGGCATACATGGCATTGTCAGACCACACTTTGATAGATCTCCTGCATATCTGCAAAACAAACAGCACCAAAATTACCTATTATAAAGACTTGAACCTTGCCTGCGATATAAATAGGATCTGCTGAAGGGACAGGTATGTATCTTAGAGACTAACACCTCTCTGGAACAGTCTCCCGATCCATGTAAAGTAGAATTCCTCCCTAACCCAATTCAAATGTAACTGGGACAATTGGATGGGGAACAGGAAATTAATCTCCAGTTTGGCACCTATGTATCTAATGAACACAGGCATACTGTAAATGGTTCATTTCCCAGGCTTCTGCTTTTATATGTTTCATCTCTTAATTCCCCGCTTACAGTTGTCAAGGGGGCTAGAATTTGGGTGCAGTGCTAGACTTAAAAAGGCCATGTGATTGTTAGCCTAGCAAACACCTATGAACCTAAGCTAAACTCAATATAGTTTCACTATCAAGAAGGAGTTTGGAAGTGGATGATATTATTGTAAGAAGGAGGGTGGACATCATCTGTATCCAGGAAACAGGATGGAAGGGCAGTGTAGCAAAACCACCTGGTTTGAGATGCAGACTGTACTACTCAAGAGAGGACACTCAAGAAATGGTGTGGGGATTATGGTGAGGGAGATATTTCAGAAGACAGTGAGGGATGTTATCAGAATTAGTGATAGACTCAAATCAATCACACTTCAGTGTAAAGATAGTGCAGTATTCATAATATCAGCCTGTGCACCAGAGCATGGTTGAGATAACAAGGAAAATAATGCATTCAGGCAGCAGTTGCAAGCCCTGCTAGGTAATGGAAGACCTCAATGCCCATATCAGGGCAGACAATAAACAATATGAGGACTGCCTGGGTCCACATGGATGAGGCAACATGAATAAAGACGGAGAGGCTAGTCTAGACTTCTGTCTGGCAAATGGCTTAATGGCAGCCAACACATAGTTCAGCAAGAGTGAGAGTCACAGGATCACATACAACAGTGGCCAATTGCAACTCAGGTAGACTTCCTCCTAGTAAGAAAGGCCACTGGGGTAGAATCACAGATTGCAAAGTTATCTCCAGAGAATCTGTCGGCCCACAGCATAAACTACCAGATGCCGCAATCACATGCAAGCAGTGGTCAAAGCAGGCTCTAACGTTACCAGAGACTAGGCTGAAGACCTGGAAGTTGACTGTAGAGAAAGCATAAGAGTTCAAGAAAATACTCAAGGCTGTAGCACCTCAGGAAGAAGAGGAAATAAGTGGAGTTGAAGAAAAATTGCAACATCTCAAAATAGCATGTGTGAGGACTACAGAACAGATGTGCAGTGGAGCCAGGTATAAAAATAAGGTATATAAAGAAAGTTGGTGGTGAAATGTAGAAGTCCAGGAAGTCATGAAAAGAAAGAGAAGGTGTGTAGGAAAAGTGACAGATAGAAAAGATGGACAAGATTAAGAAGGAACACTGGCTGCCTAACAAAGAGGCTAACATAGCAGTTGCAATTATGAACACAAGGCACCACAGGCACTCTACCAGCTTCTGAAAAGTGACTCTGAAGGAGGCACAAAGAAACTCGGGTTGCAAAGCAAAGAAAGAATGATGAAGATAGTCATGTGACACCATTCAGAAGGGCTGCCAGTAACAATCTGTTCACCAGTCCACAGGACATCAAGGGTTGACAGAAGGAAGAATTCCAGCAGCTTCTGAATGAAGAAAACCCCACAAAAACTGTACTGCCTCAAGTACAGTCCACAATGAAAGAAGAAGAGCCCAATCTGGAAGTTAGAACAGCACTAAAGAAAATGAAGTCAGAAGAAAGAAGCAGGCTCTGGAGAGGCCATGACAGATATCATCAAGATATTAAGTGAGTTAGGGAAAAAATGGCATCTGAGGTTTCTCATAGTGATGAGAGAAAGGTGTATCCCAGATGAAAATAAACATACTAATATTGGTGTACAAGAGCAAAAGGGACATTGACAAGTGTAGGAAGTATAGAGGTATGAAATCCCTGTAACACTGCATGAAAGTTTTGGAAGGGTTTATTGATAAACAAATATGGAGACCAGTAGAAAGTAATATGGGAGAAAGCAGTTTGGATTCAGATCAGGATGCAGAATAATAGTGAGACAGATAGTGTAGAAGAAGCTAGAGATGAGGAAAGAGTACATATAGGTATTCCCAGATTTGGAGAAAACATGGCAGGGTCCAAAGAAAGATGATTTGGGCAGTCCTGCATAGGCTCTAAGTGCCACAAACATTGGTAGTATTAGTGCAGGCTATGTACAAGGACCCAATGACACAAGTACAAACAGTGTTCAGAGTAACAGAGGGGTGATGAGCGAGAGTGAACATGCATCAAGGTTCAGCTCTGAGACCATTGTTGCTCATACTGGTGATGTAGTTGAGCAATTTTGCTGTATGCAAACAACGTGGCATTCCAGACAGACTGAAAAATAAACCTCAGCAAATGATAGAGTAATTGATTGTAAAAATGAAGGCACATGGGATGATACTGAGTACTGATAAGAAAGCCATAATGTCATCAAATGGGGGAAATCAGAAAAAAGTTGAGAAATGAGATGGAAGGGAAATAGTAGAACAAGTTAACAACTTCCAGGACCTGGGAGGGATGATTGAGGAGAAAGGAAGTGTGAATGAGGAGGTGCTGCAGTCAGCTGGCTCAGAGTATCAGTGGTTGAGTACGACAGGTAAATGCCAAACAAGCTGAAAGGTAAGGTGCTCAAAACAGTGGTGCAACCAGTATTATTGTACGGTACAGAAACTTAGGCAGTGAAGGCAGAATAGCTGAGGAAGCTAGAAGTGATGCAGGTGTAGTGCCTGAGGCAGGTAGAATGATGCATACCGAAGGACAAATGAAGAAATGAGGACATCGCCGTAAGAGCCGAAGTAGCTCCAATTCAGAGAAATTAAAAAACAAACAAAAAAAAAAACAGATTACTCTGGTTTGGGCACATGTCCAGGAGAGCAGAAAACAAGTCATGAAGAAGGGAATAGGAAATGAAGGTGCCCAGCAAAGATATGGATGGATTGTGTGAGAGAAAATCTGTGACAGTCAGGCATGACTGAAGAAGTAGGTAGGAGAGTGGCAGGAGTGGCATTGAACTGAGCCAGAAGAAGACAGTTGGCCTAACACCTGATCCAATGTACAAAATGGGAAAAAGAGAGTTGATGATTATGATTTCTAATAAATATAAAGCAAAATAGCTTACATGATTTTGTTGAACAGAGCATCTTGTCTTTTTTTTACTGCATTTGAGAGGTATTTTTTGAACACCTTTATTGAAATATCACTTAAGAAATAGGCAAACATAAATTTAAATAAAATAAAACAAACCGTATTAACATGTTCCCAGTTATAAATATTATACATCACACATTTTTGTAGAATTATCATAGGTTCATAGGTTCATAGGTTCATACTAGGCTATCTGCCCTAGGGCATTTATAAGCCTAGCCAGAGTGTGTTTGGCTTTCGCCACACATTTTAAATTAATTTTGCTATGCCCTTTTTCGAGGTTAGTATACTGTGCCTCTGTCTAACAGTGACACAGAAGTGATACTCGGGGTAAACCTACGATCCCCCATCCACTTATCAAGATTCCTCTTGAAGAGAGTCAATGAGGGACTCTGCCTAACCTGGACTGGGATTTTATTCCAGAGTGAAGGGAGCCTCTGGGTTATGAATCTGTCCCTCCAGCATGTCCTATTTATTTCAGTGCTGAGGTTCAAGTCTCGGCGTGTAGCTCGATGGGATTTGGATTTTCTGAGGTGCAGCATGTCCATTAATTCCGGGTTGGACATGGCTTTATACGTCAGGCACAGATCGCCTCTGAGCAGGCGGTATGCCACTTAGTAGAGCTGGAGTTTCTTTAACCGGGCAGCATATGGCATCTGTTTGAGCCCTTTGATCCTCTTGGTGAGGTACTTTTGGGCTCTTTCCCAAAAGTACCTCACCAAAATTACAAAAATTGCTCAAATCTTGTTCAATCCAAAATTACAAAAATTGCTGAAATCTTGCCTTTACTTAAGCCTCACTCTTACAAAGCATTATTTTGCATCTTACACTTTCCATTTTCTATGCAATTTGCACTTACTCTTTTCCAAAGATCCCACGTCCAGTTTGTTTATCTCTGTTGCAATATGCAGTACTACAGATATAGCTGGCTTAGACTTTGCTTTCCATTTCTTAGTAATTGCTGTTTTGGCAGCTGCCAGAATTAAACTTAACAATGCCTCGGCAATTCAGATCCTGAAATAATGTCCTATGCTTACAACCATTTACTCATGCAATATTTTTGAGTGAGTACTCTGTAGGGATTTTTTTAAAAGTCTCACAACTAATTATATTCCCAAAACATAACTTCCCCATTACATTTTTTTTCCACATCACACCACCATTTGCCATCTGCTAGAGGAAGAATTCTTTGGAGTCTAGTTGGAGTATAAAATACATATGCAAACACTTGCAAGCAAAATCCTAAATCTTCTGGAGTGTTACATATTTGAGAGTCATACATATGTTCTTCCATTGTTTCCTTGTGAATTGCTTACCCAATTTCTCTTCGAAACCTTTTCTAACCTCCTCAGACTGATTACTATAGTTATCGTGCAATATTTTATATAACCTACTAATTATCCCTTCTCAAATAGCAGTTTCTGTTACAGAGTTAAATAAAAACTTTACCAAAGTTTGGCTTTCACTTAGAATTCCTCTGTCCCCTTCTCTGATATCAATATCTGATAGGGAAGGCAGTCTGTAGCCTGCAGTCCAAATGTTGTCTTGGCCCTTCCCATTTTATTACCTTTCCCTCTGTGTTATTTGATCCATACGCATTTGTTCCTTTTCCAGATTTTGCCAGTAAATTCCAGCCCCCACTTATCTGTTCTTGGTACACCTAATTTTAATCACCTCCTACTGTCAAAATCTCCTTTCTCCATTCTTGTGTTGGCTTAGTTCTTAAACTGCCTTGTTTTAATAGAAGGATTCAGCTTATGCCACTTGACTTTGCCCTCCTACCCTCCCAGAAAAAACCCTTCAACTCTTTATTTAGTACTGTCCAGAACGTCTCTTCTAGTTGATAAAAATATGCCTGACCTATATATAATGGATGGCGCAGTGATGCAGCGGTTGCATTTTTGCCTCACACAAGAGGTTCTCCAGTTCAATTCTTGGCTGGGGTGCCTTCTGAGCGAAGTCTGCATGTCCTCCCTGCATCCATGTGGGTTTTCTCTGGGTGCTTCGGTTTCCTCCCACATGCGTCTGGAGTGTTTCTACCTGGGCCTCCGATGAAAATTGTCTTTGCCCCAAGTTGGACTTTCTTGGTAAACAAATGTTAAATAAATAAAACTAAGATGACTAAAACATTTATGCTGCTTGTATCATGCTATCCATATCCATATCCATAAACAAGAGCTTCAGTTTCTCAATTTTTGCATTATATTTTGTTTAATCTCCTACCATATTTCTTTAGCTGCCATAGCAAAATCCTTTCTAATCCATACTCCTAAATACCTTTATCATATTCTCATAAATATGGGTATTGCTGAACTAATTCACATTTCAGTACATAGTCTACAGCTCTAGTCTCTGTTTATCTTCATTAATTTTATATCCAGTAAAGACTTGAAACTGTCTCAAAATGCTCCACAACACTATGATGTCTTTATCTGGTGTTATCAGGCACAAAATAATACTGTCTGCAAAGAAAGCCAACTTTTATTGATTACCATACCAATTATATCCTTGAATTTCAGAGTCCCTTATTTTCTTTGCCAGTGGATCTAACTATAATGCAAATAAAACTTATCAGTGAGGAACCCTACCACTTTAATTTTTGCCTCTGATCTCTCATATATCCTACTAATTAACCTTATTATTGTATCACAGAATGCAAAAGCTTCTATTGCCCCACTCATAAAATCTCAGCTTACTCTGTTGAATGTTTTCTCTGCATCAAGACCGAACAACAGCAGCAGTATTTTCTTACATTCTACTTCTCTCTGGATCATCATTGTTCTATTAATGTTGTCAGATATTTGCCTCCTTTCCAGAAAGTCACATTGATCCATATCTATCAACTTCAGAAACATCTTTGCCATTCTTTTAGCTATTATAGACATTCATGGTTGAAAATTGTAATGAGCCTAAGATTAAAACTGGGTCTGATGGGTCTTTACCATCTTTAGGTGTTACAGCCACCTCAGCTTTCTTCCAGGATGCTGGTGCTTCACATATTTTGAAAATACTGTTAGACAAAACCTTCCAGGTCTTTATCAATTTCTTACTTCCTAGCCTCCAGACTTCCAAAGAAATACGATTTTATCCTGAAAACTTTCCTGCAGATTGATTATGCATCACTGTTTTTATCTCATCTTCTCCTGTCTTCACTGTTACTTGTTGAGATTCATCCACCTCTAACCTTGACATACTTAACTCATCCATTAGTATTTCAATTTGTGTTCTTTCTTGATTTCCACATTTCTCTGCTTTTTACAAATTTTCATAACATTTCTGAAATATCTCTAATACCTCTACAGGATCTCTGGTTATTTTTCTTGTTATAGGCTCCCTAAGTTTGGCAATAAACCTTTCCACTTTCTGTTGCCTAGGTTGTTGTAGTTTTTGTGCCTGGGAGTTATTATAAAAAAAAATCTTTCTTAACTCGTGTATATTAACCAGATACTCCATTATTTTCTCCCTAGCACTCTACAATCTGCCCCTCTAAATAATTATTGTTACTTCTATCATGTCTCTTATATATCTCTAATACAGATCTTATATTTTTCCACTGTTTTTAAACACATCTTTGTTTTACCCCATTCAGTAGGTCTAACTTCTGAAGAAATGTATATCTTTCCTAATAACTCTCAAATAATTTCCAGTACCCATTTCTTAAATTCCTCTCTTTTTTAACAGCTAGGTGTGAAGCACCAGTGTCTCATTTTTACTTCATTACCCTGAATTTTTATCTTACTTGTTATTGGTGCATGACATGAAATAGTTACTGGATATGTGTTGAAGCTTTTAATTAAATGCAAATGCTCCTATGAAACATAATTTCTGTCTAGTCTAGCCCAGTTATTGTACCTTGGGGAATATTATGTAAATTCATTCCGAATTCCTACTACTGATTCATATCTTCCATACTAAATATTTTCATAAATTTATTCAGAAATCTACCCTCTTTTTGTTATATTTTCCCTTCTAGGTCCCACAGATGCATCCTCACTGTTACAATTCAAGTTCCAGTCCACACCTATAATTAGTATTTCCTGCTAAAAGCTGATTATCTCACCCAAAATTTTCTTAAGCTCCATAATGGCAGCTTTTTGTAGAATATAAATACTTGCCGACATAATCCTCCTTCCTTATCAGTAGCCCCTTAGTACCACAAATATACCATTATTATCTTGTTTTCCTCTTATATCACTATTGGAAAAACAATTAGTATATGTACTTCCTTTTCCTCTGTACTTGATAGTTTGTTGAATATCAATCTTGAAATCCTTTCTTTATCAAATTCTCATGCTCAGTTCTTTCCATGTGTGTCTTCTGTGTACAGCTATTTACAGTCTGGAGTTTTTAATACAATTCAGTACTGTTACCTTTTTGTGTATATCTGTCAGGCCATCCACATTCCAAAATAATATGGATAGTGTAGCAATTATGATAAGAATTATTATTCCCACCTCTTGTATGACAGCTTTTTAAAATGTCTATTCACATCTTTTGTGTTGCATGAACCCCTTAATGTTTTGCAGGTTGATCCTTCATCCTTTATACAGTGGCTTCTTGTCATCTCCATTTTAACCTATGTCACATTTTACAAGAGTTTTTGTTTTAATGAAAACCCTCTCACACACACACACACACACACACACACACACACACACACACACACACACACACAACACCCCATAACCTATTAGCGTAAAACAAATACAAAAAATTATGTACATCTTCAAATAATGAAACTTAACCCTTCTGATTGGAACATTTTTTTTTAAATTGACAGCTGCACCCACAGGTATTGCATAACCTAAAACTAAGGCTATCAATGATAAAACGCATGTTACAGCCCATGCTCCTAGTTACAGTAAGTGATGTCTGTTATTGTCGTGTCTTTACACCCTTCTCAGCTATGAAAAACAATTTTTTATGCTTTCAGAAAGCAATTAACATTTCATCTTAAGAAAATGTGCACCAGCTATATTTAAATAAAACTAAATTATACATTGTTCTAGTAAATGTATTAAAGTATTTAGGTACCAGGATAGCTGCTAGCTCATATTCAGTTCCAATAATTTCAAACTTCATTTTTTCAAGTTGATTGCTCTTGTACCATTTAATTTTAACTTTCTCTCAGCAAGCAATGTCCAGAACTCTCAAGATGTATTGCCTACACCTGTAGTCAGCTTTATTTCCATGGAAACATAAGAAGAGAATGTACAGCTGTCCTCAGTTGTAGATGTATCAACTCACACTGAACATTTATTTGCTAAAAAAAAACTTTATATTACTTTCACAGAGTTCAATTCCTTTTAAAAGCCCTCATGCTTACACAAGAATACATGTTATTAGATTAAGCCAAGGGCATTAATCCAAATATTCACCAATGCAAAAGTAAGAGAAAACTTCTCAACTCTCTCTCTGTATATTATAACCAATGCACTTTTACCTCACCCCACCCCAACGGCCCTAGATTAAAGCAAATTAACTTTAACATGCTTTTCTCCTGTCTTTCTTTTTGTTTTGCATTGTAGTACCTATATTTCTTAAAACTAAACAAGAAATATTTGTTTACTGTAGTATCTTTAACACATACAACAATCACTGAAAATGCTTTATTAAATAACATGCAATTCATACTATGAAATGTTTTATACAAATGCTGTTAAGAACAAAAATGTTTTACTTATACATACATTCTTGTTTTTTCATTTCAGTGTCCTTCCAAACATCAATGATATGAAATGGGGTACATGCTTTTCAGTTACCCCACAAGTTCAATGAAAGTCTAGTCTTTCCCAGCCAGTTTTTCTTGTAAAGCCACATTTCACAAAAGTGATTGATGCTTTATAATCTCTATAATATTATTATTATTATTATTATTATTAACTAATTTCAGTGTTTCTTGTGTTCTTCTTATTCATCTCCATCTTGCAACCCCAGAATCTCGTTCAAGTCCAGGGTACTTTTAACTCTTCTAGTTACCTGCTATGTTTTTTTCTGTCTCTCAAGCATTTTCCTTTGGAACATTGTAAAAGGTTTTACTGGCAAAGTCTCTCTATGAGCTCTAATATCAGAAGAATGAGAAGCAGATTCTCCTTTTGTTTGATGCCTCGCTTTTTATTGAACAAATGTTTGTAGTTTCTCCTTAGCCTTTTCTACATCAAAAATGTGATTTACCTTCCAGGAAAAAATCTGAAGGCAGCTGAATACAACAGCTTGAATCTTATACCTGCTTCTGACATTCCTGATTACTGGGATAAATTTGCTTTGCTTCTGCCTAGTGTGCATTGAATAATAATGTTCCACAAACACTTTACTGTCTCTAATTTTACTGTTTTGCTCTTCTGCTATAGTTTTGTCAAGATCAGCTGTTTCTGCTGGTATGATTGCATCTTTACTAATACAGGACTTGGCTGTTTTTTCATGGCCAGGTTTGGAGCATACAATATTGTGCCCTTTCAATTAACAAATCCTGCTGTAGAATATCATTTCAGTTGCTTATTTGTGCTTTCATAAAATTAATACGGCCTGTTTCTTCCAGTTTCTCTGGTACAGCAGAAAATCTCATTTTTTTCTTGTATGCTCTGTCCTCTAATTTTACTATTTTTTTAAACAGTTCTTCTTGAGCAGTCTCATATTCAGCTAGCCTTTTGTCCATTTTGACCTGTTATATTTGCAATTTTATCTGTTTGCCTGAAAAGCTATTTAAAGCTCCTTTCATTTTTCCAGTCTTTTGTTATTTAAGTAGCTGAGCTCCTTTCGAATTTCATTCATTTTCATCAGCTCTGAGTATATTTGAATTATTTTTTACTCTAAATTACTAGAAGCCATCTCTTATGCCAACACTAGAACTAGAACAGATTTTTGCTGAACAGCTGCAGGATTTTCTCAGTCAGTGTTTTCTCTTTACCTTTTTTGGTTGATTTTCTTTCAGGTTCTCTAAGTTTTTCTTTGCTGGCATTCACACAATGTACTTACTAGCCAGTAACTGAATTTTACTAAAACTGACAGAATTACTATTACCTCTCAAGTTTTTTTTTGTTTGTTTCACACAGGGAGAGCTGAAATTAAGAACTGGTCAGTGTGCATTTGAAAGGTGTTGCTCCTTTTCTTGATTAATTTAGAAGTAAATTAAGGACTATTTTAGGATCTGTACTTCATTTATACTTTCATTTTAGTTAAATTTCAAATTTTTAGATAATTAGAATTAGGTCAGTTATTTTCTGCTAATTCTACTTTTATCTTAAGGTTTTGTTCTAATATTAATGAATTTCATTAGAAGAGGTTTGGTTTAGCTGGTTAGTGATTGTTTTTTGGAGGGGGAATTTGTGTATTTTATGTCTGCTGGGTATAAAATTATATGACATTGAAGTATATGGGAAATTATGTCAGCATTTTACTTTCACTAAGTTTTTCCTTTAAAAATTATAGATTTGGGGTTGGGGATATCCTAATTTAAGTGAACATGGGGAATTTTCATATGGTAAGTTTTTGTATTATACATGAACAGTGTGGGAACTTTTACTTTATTTTTTAGGGTCCAATGATGGTGAATATTGTGTCCTACTTTTATCTTAATGTTTTGTTCTAATATTAATGAATTTCATTAGAAGAGGTTTGGTTTAGCTGGTTAGTGATAATTTTTTTGGTAGGCTTGCAGACAAATCCACATTTTTTTTGTCAGATCCATGAGTGTCAGATCTGAGGAGTCCTTAGTCTTATCCGAAGTATGGAACCATCTGATGTCGAATCTTGGTCTTCAGGTCTGAAGAAGTAGTCAGATCTGAAAGTCTCATTTTCTTAAAAGTCAGATCTGACAGAGAAGTTGGAACTGAGACAGGCCTCTTCTTAATTTTTTCAACAGCCTTAGAAGAAGAAGAGGATAGGCTTGATGACTCTGACTTGCCCTTTTTTGATTTATATAAGGAAGGTGCTCCAGATAATGCCAAACCGAAAGCAGAAGGCAGTAAACCTTTAAGGATTAATTTATTTTTACATTCAACCAGAGCCCTATGGCAAATCAAACAATCCTCCTGGAGATGGAAGGGTTCCAAATAATAAATGCAAAGCACATGAGATGTGGCAGTTTAAGGCCACATTTCCCACACTTTTTGAAGCCAGCCTTTACTTTCTCTGACATTCCTCCACTATAGAAACCAACAGGCTAGAAAAAAATTAAGCAATAAAAGCCTTTTTTTATAGATGGATAAATGAGGAAAAGGGAAAAATACCAATAATGGTAAGAACAAGTTACATGCAGTGAAAAGGGAAGAATACTAACAATAGTATTCAGAGGTACTTTCGTATGGAAGAAAAGGAATGAAAAAGTTTGAGAAAAAAATGAAAGTAAAGTAGTTGCTAGGTAAGTGATAAAGGCTAAGGAAAAAAAGAGAACTTTATAGCACTATTTAGAAGATATAAAGGAAAAAAATGATGTTAAGTTCACGTATCTTCTCAAGAGCAACTTGTCACCACGTCTAATGCAAATAGAAGCAAATGAGATCTTAGGTACTTAGGAAGGGTGCACTATGGGTAAGGGAGAAGCTTGAGACTTTTTGGTTACCAAGAGCTATTGTAGCAGGTGAGTGTGATCTGAGGGATTGGATCAGATCCCATAGGTTGAGGATTGTATGAAAATTGACAACATCAGATCAGGAGTTACACTTTCTTACTCAATCGGCATTTTTGGCTTTACAGGTACATTACACCTTATTTTTACTTTTTTTAGTATAAAATTAAAAAGTTCACCAAAAAATTCTAATCTGTGGTGAACTGATTAAAATAAATCAAGAATAATCAGTCTATGTGTTGAAAAAATGTGTGTGGAATGTTTTAATTTTCATATAGGATAAAATTGCCAATAACATGTATAACCCTCTATCACATTTTTTATCCATACCTCACAACATCTGAGCATTAAACATAATAGCACTAGCCTTTAAATGTTATAGCCAAGGGCTTGAATGAAGTGCTCTTTAAATATTATACAACACATTGTTATATATAAGAAATCATTTTATGCTTATTTCAATTATGTCAACATGTAGGCTCACTTAAGCAGATCTAATCTGTGAAGAACAGAGCTAAATCTGAGGGCAAAACACTCAGTGATATGTTGAAGTCAGAACATTTGAGAGGGAGGTTTCACGCATAGCTGCGACCAATCTTTAATACAGCAAGCTGTTACTCCAGTTAGCACCAGTCTGCTGAGAACTGTTTACATCTTCACATGGATAGCATAATGCTACATACTCCATTTTTGAAAGTATAGTGATGAACCCCAGTGGTTTTACTGCTTACATGTTGATTATGAGAAGGATTAATGTATAGTCCTTCTCACTGAAATTCTATTTTATTCATGAAGACATAACATTCCCAGAAAAACACTAAGGATTTGAGAATTACTGTATTTTAATAGAGTATCTATCACATACATAGGTACATTTGAAGTATTAGTTATAAGATATATGAGTCTATAAGGGAAATACAGTACCATGATTGGGATCGGTGTGTCATCTAATCCTGAATTCTCTATAAGTCTAAGTAAAGATTCTTGGTGTTAATTTATGCCCATATCATCTTGATTATGTCAATACCTTCATGTATACATATACTACACAGTGTCTGACTTAAACTCACTGGACACCAAAAGCTGCATTTTCAGATGCTGAAGCTGCTTGTTCCTTTTCAGATTTCACCATGTAAGCTTGTAAAGTATCAAATACATGTTTTATAATAGACTAACATTTATTATATATATTTTTAAAATTGTTTCAGTGCTCTTACCTGACACCCATGACTCATTTGCAAGTTCACTCCTCTTCAATGAGGGTGAGAGCTGAACATGACAAGCCATCATATGAGCAGCCATCAGGGGAGTTTGTATTAAGTTCCAACCAAATGACACATGCTCAGTAACACTTGCCAAGGTTTTGCATGCAATGGCTATCTAGAGAGGGTTGTCAATCATTTTCACAAGCGGTGAATCCCCTTCAAGACTGCCCTAAACTTTAAGAGCCAACACTCACCTATAGTCTATGGACTTCCCCAAGGAGTCTGCTGTTGGACCTTCTATCCTGGGAACATGCCTTCACACCTTTTACTTGAATAGTTTTGAGACAATGATGGCCACTCCTCCTTTCCTCCTGCCATGTCCATCAGGTGCCCAGGCCAATAAAACTAAGAGGTTTAATTAGGTCCAACAAGAACAACTATGAGGTTAGGATAGCCTCACAGGTTAAGGACAATCAAAAGGCCTTCTCCAGCTATATCTGGAACCTTAGCGGTAACACACACCAGTGTGCTAAACTGATGGAGAGTAGTACCACCTGCACTGATCAGTGTGACACAGCAAATCTACTGGCTGATAACTTCAGCTCAAACTTCATCGCCCAATTCCCCCCAGCTCCACCAAGTGAAATCCCATCCATCATTCTTTCCACAGCTATCAGCATCAGTAGGGACTAGATCATGGCAGCATTCACTAAAGCCAAGAATACCACATCCACTGGTCATGAAAACATCTCCAGTTTCCTCCTGAATAGTCTAAAACATGACCTATCAGTACCACTTGAAACACACTTCAGCTGTAGGCTTGAAATAGGCTACATTTTAATGAATGGAGGACCACAACAGTAATTCCCCTCCACAAGGGTTGACCATCAACCAGTCCAGGAAGCTACAGACTCATCAATGTATCAAGCGTAATATGCAAAGCCATGGAATAAATCATCATGGAAATGCTAAACAAGAACATTGGCAAACTACAGTCACTGGACCTATCCCAATTTGACTTTGGTAAGGGGAGGTCACGCCGACTTAACCTGACAGACTTCTTTGAAAGGGTCACTAAGGCAATGGACAAGGGTAAAACAATGCACATTGCATATCTTGACCTGGCTAAGGAATTTCATAAAATACCCCACTCAGGCATTGTAGATAAGCTCTCTGAACTAGGTGCAAATCCTTACATAACTTTCTAGATTGCCATATGGCTCACAGACATAACACAAGACATCAGAATTGGCAAGACCATCTCCAGCAAGTGACCGATCATTAGCAGAGTACCCCAGGGCTCCATTCTGAACCCCCTCCTGCTTGGTATCAAATTCTCGGAAGTTAAGGCAAACATTAAAGGCATCTGCCTCACCAAGTTCCTAGCTGGCTATAAATTGGGAGCTATTATAGATTACCCCCACCAAGATGTAAACATCATTCAAGTGGATTTCACATAGGCAAATGACCGATGCCAAAGCCAAAACCTAAAACTCAATGTCAAAAATTTTATTATAATGCCCTTAAGATGACCAGTAATGGGTCTGGGAACATGTGTAAACAGCAATATGAACTTTGACCACATGTAGCTATGATAATAAGAAAATCATTCTATGTCACCCAACTTACAGGTAAGGGTATGGCATTCAGGTCCAAGAAAGTTACAACACTAAGCTACTCAGTCCTTATCAGACCTATCATTGAATACAATGCCCCTTTGGCATGTATCTAACCAGCAACTTGCAAAAGTTGGAACAGCCACAAAGGTTTATCACCAGGAGAATTGAGAGTATGAATAACCTGTCCTACACTGATTGCCTAAAAGATTTGTCTCTGTATTCAGTCCCCAACAGTTGCTAAGAGGAGATCTTTTTCTGGCTTACTGGGCTTGCTCATACACAACCTTGATGGATCTGTTGCACATGTGCAAAATAAACGGCACCAGAAACATTAGATCCAGGCAACTGAAATTCACTAGTGACATAAACAGAACAAGCTGGAGAGACATATAGGTGTCCAAGAGGATCACCACACAATGGAATAGGTTTCCCAACCATATAAAACAGAGTTCATCCCTGACTCTATTCAAATTAAACCTTGACAACTGGATGAAAATTTTCCCCCAGTCTGGCCCCATGTCCCTTATGGAGAAAGCCTGTCAATAAGAAAAGTATTATCCAGACTAACACCCCCTTCTAAAAATCCTTAGATACCTACTTATTAGCATGCATATAATACTTAGGACCCAAATGGTTTATGGTGTGGGGCTAGGCTTGTAAGGATCCTAGTGGTCATTAGACTATTAGCAACCAATGAACTTATAAAATTACTGGGGTCGAATGGGCATGTAGTCAGAGTAATGTTTATGTTAACAGAGCTAGCATTATCTCTTATACTTCTATATTTAAAAAAATCTCAAATTCAGTCTTATTGTTCACATTTTTATAATTTTAGCATTGAAACAATTTTATTGCTGAACCTGACTTTTAGACTTGCAAGTATATATTGTTTGTGCTCCACTGAGCCATAAATTCTTTATCTGTATACCTTTAATTTTTGTCTCAAACTGCTTTCACATAAACTACCAATGACTTAAAAAAAGTTCATGAAAACTTGCAAAAAAACTGAATTCTTGGGGATAAAGGCTTGCAGGAAAAAAATAAATAAATAAATCACAGAAAACATGCAGCAAATAGTATCTCATCATATCCCAGTCAAAAAAAAGCAATTTAGGTGTTTAACATCATTTACTTTAATAACAAATAAAGAGTAAATATTTCTGTCTTTAGAAACAGGTTCTAAGCATAAAGACAGTGATCATAGCATTTACTATTTGTATTACATTTATTTTTTGCAATAAAAATAAAAGAGATTCAGTGGTCAACTGATGCTTATGCAACTGAACTGATACATAAAGGACAAGACTGAATTTCCTGACTTGGATAATTCACTGTTAAGAGGCAAAATTGTGTATGGAATAAAACATAATCAGGTAGAGTTAAACTATTAAAACTAAGCAGACACTGAACAAACAGTTTAATTTGTGCACAACAATTGAGCTTTTATGCATAAAGCACGAAAACGTGACTGAGGAATTGAAAGTGAATACACAAAAAAGCCCCCAGTGAAAATTAATGCCCAATGAAGTACAGAATTGCAAAAAAAAACAAAAACGATGAAAATAATGAAAGGGATTACCTATATCTATCCCAAGTGTAACTACACGCATGTGAAAACAAAGCAATTAACAGAGTTTGTAGGCTTTTGTGAGGGGCATAATCATTTTGCAAGTGTCTGTAAACATCAGACTAAAATACCACAGCAATAGTTGCATGGTTTAAAGGTAAAAGAGCACAACAAAATGAAATGATTGTGGACACTATTCGGCCAGTAAGAAAAATGATATTGAGATTCTGCAAGTTATGTCAGGTAGTCATAGGTTTTACTGACAAAGCATGCAAAAATGTTCATTTGCTACAGGGAAAGATTAAGAAGGAGTTTTAGTTTTGGCATTATAGAGAAAAGTACAGTATATGGACTTGTGATACGTACTGTTAGAAGTCTTTTATCTTGGCATTCTAGATATTCTTAAAATTCACTTAAAAGTTAGCCGAGTAACATGTTTTGTATCAATGTGCATTTTTCTGAACAGTAAGAAGGTTGAAATGCTAATACTTGGCATTATTTACTGACTGTAATCATTAGAGATTTACCAGGAAATAAAAAATAAATAAACATTTAAATAAATAAATAAAGGGCACACAGAAAAATAAGCAAAATCTGCAGCATCAAGGTCTAAGCACAACTGATTCTTCAGCCTCTAGGGTCAATGGCAGCAGCAATAATGGTAGTACCACTGGCCAGATTTCACATGAGAATTCTGCAGTGGCTGTTTTCTGCACAATGGTCCATCTTTCACCGATCAATGTCTACTCAGTTAAGGATCACCAATATATGCAAAAAAGACTTCAGATGGTGGATTCAATCAGATCAAATTCTATGAGGTCATCCATTTGTTCTCCCTCAACCCAAGGCCACAGATGCTTCTCTGCTAGTGTGGGTGGGGGCATTTTCTTGGAAAACAGTCCAAGGCACTTGGTCCCCTGAAGAGGCCAGCTTGCATATCAATGTCCTATAGATGAGAGGAGTGCCCTTGGTGTTTCAGGCTTTCCAGGGTCCTCTTCCCTTGGGGACAATTGCAATTCAGACAGACAACAAGTCAATAGTCTGGCACGTCAACAAACAAGGGGGGACCAGACCCTACTCGCTATGTCAAGAACCTCTCAGAGTGTGGGAATGGGCGATCTCATCCAACCACTTTCTAATAGCAATGCATATTCTAGGGACATCCAGTGAGATAGCAGACAAACTGAGCAGGTGCATTTTTCTACCTCATGAATAGTCCTTCAGTCAAAGAGTGACAGGATATTCCATCAGTGGGGTCAGCCTTGCTGTGATCTTTTTGCCTGTCCCCTAAACAACAAGTGCAGCAACTACTTTGCTCTGATTGCCCAATGTGGGGAGTCACCGAGGGATGCTATTCCTCACAATTAGCCCTCTGGTCTTCTTTATGCCTTTCCTCTGACTCCTTTAATCCTGAAATTTCTACAGAAAGTGACAAGGTAAAAGAGCAAAGTAATTCTCATTGCACCATACTGGCCTCGACAGATTTGGTTCCCCTTCCTTTGGTCTCACTTACTTCAACAACTGTGGATTGTGAATCCAACTCCAGACCACCTGTCTCACCCAACAGGCATGATTTATCCAGCCATACCCAATATCAGGCTGACTGCCTGTTTTTCCCCAATTCCATTAATAGCCAGACAACCTAGGCTCTCCTCTCCAGTCCAACACATGCTCCTGTCTTCTCACAGGCCTACATGTAAGCTAATAAGTAGAAAAGATTTATTCACTGGGCATTTCAAAATAACACTGATCCCTTTTCAGCTCCTACTTATGATATTCTTGATTTTTTGGACCAACATTTCAAAAAAGGTTCGGCTTCTTCTACAATCCAAGTCTAATTAGCAGCACTATCCAATTTTCATATTGGTTTCCAAGGTTCTTCAGTTGCTTCACATAAGCTATGCATAGCTTTTCCAAGAGGAACTCTTCTTCTAAAGCCCCCTTTAAAGATCCTATTCCCCCTTGGGACCTAAATATGGTGCTGCAGGCTATCATATACCCCCAATTGAACCAGCATTTAAGTGCAATCTAAAGTTCTTTTCTTGGAAAACCATTTTCTTGGTAGCCATAACTTCTGCAAGAAGAATTTCAGAGAATCAAGCCCTGTCTTTCCAACCACCATATTTGATTTTTCACAAAGACAGAGTATATCTGTGTATTAATCCATCTTTTTTACCAAAGGTGGTGTAAGAGACAAATATCAATCAGTCCATTAATTTACCAGTATTTTTTCCAAAATTTGAGAATAAAGGTGAATATTTGTTACATTTATTAGATGTTCACAGACAACTGTGATTTTATCTTCATAGAACCAAGGATATCAGGAAATGTGACCAATTATTTGTTTCCTTCTCAGGTATTAAATTGGGTAAACTAGTCACCAAAGTAACCTTAGCCAGATGCCTCAACAATTGTATTTTTTTCATTTATAACTAACTGGGCATTGCCTTACTGAAACCTTTATAAACCCATTGATCTAAAGCAATCGTAACTTCATCTGCCTTCCAGTCTAGGGTGTCTATGGATACCATTAGTGCAGCAGCAACTTGGGCTACTCCCCATACCTGTGCTACTCATTACAAGTTGGATCTGGTCTCCAGGGGTAGAGCATCATTTGGTTCAATGGTGGTGAGGAACATCCTTCCTTGAGTCCACTCAGAATCTAAGATAGCTGGGGGGACTCTGTCCCATAGGTTGAGGACAGAATGAAAATTGAAAACATCAGATAAAGAAGTTGTGCACTCACAAGAATGTTCCATCTCTGTTGTCCATTTTCATACTTTCTCAACTCTCCACCCTCCAGGATACCCTTGAACTCCTAGAAGAGTGAATGTTCTTAGGTTGACACTTCCCTTGTGCTGAGCTCCACAGTGGTCTCTATGGACCTTTATGATTTTTATATTATTTCTATTAGCAAACAAGATCTGAGGTACTTCGGAAGGGTGCACTATGGGTAAGGGAGAATCTCAAAAGTGTTTTGGTTACCACGAGCTATTGTAACAGCTGAGTCGGATCCGAGGAATTGGACCTGAACCCATAGGCTGAGGAAGAATGAAAATGGACAACACAGATGGAATGTCATGGTGAGTACATAACTTCTTTTTAGTTTCTTGCCAGTACCATTAAATATTTTGGTTGGAATGTTACCATCTATCTTATAAGATACAGGTACCAATATTTTACAAAGCTATAGTTTCATTAATTATATTGATGAAATGCAAAGATCCAAATGTGTTTTATTCTGCTGCATAATTGTTGTATTTCTATGTTTATAGCAGTATGGAAATGTAGCAAGTATTAACTCATTACAGCTGAGTAACATCTCCAGGCATTTCTGCAGTTACCTCCTGCTGCTCCTCAAGGTGTCAGATATTGCCTGTTCATATTTGCATTAATAATTCCAAAACCATGATGCATATAAGGTATCAGCATATTTTGTCTTGAAGCATACATGTTGGCAAATACAATTCTATTGATATATGACCTCTGTCAGTGACTATTTGTTAGTACTGTAAGGTGATAACTTACATTTTTAAAGGCTGAAGCCACACCCACTGAGAGTTAAAGGTACACACTCAAAATAGCCCTCCTGGAGGGAATGAGATAATACCATTGCATTTTATATACATATATTATTTTGTTCCACAGAAATATGAAATTATTTTTGCAGCTTACTCTTTGGCAGTTAATATCCCAAAAGAAGCTAGCACCCTCAAAATGCCTAAAAATAGTTTCTATTATGAAGTATTCCAAGTAGACATATGTGTTACATTCTGTGCAAATGTATAAGCTGCTTGCACTATATACATTGAAAATTCTGCTCAGAAATATTGTTCCTGTCCCCTTCAATAAACACATTACACCAAATGACATTTGACAACTAAACATAACTTTATCGGACAATATTTGAATTTATTGATCATAGCATGAACATCCATATATCCATTTACTAGGGCAGCATAACCTTGCTTACACGAACCGAATAAGCAGCTTCCACACCTCTGCTTGCTTACTTTTACTTATCAAGCAGTGTCCCATCATTCCCTTTCATTCCCCAGTTCATTGAATTAAACATCCAACACCAGAGGGAGAACAGTCACTAGAGCCATTGATGAGGGCAAAGCAGTCCATACAGCATACCTGGACTTGGCTAAGGCCTTCGACACAATACCCCACTCAGGCATCATAGATAAGCTAAACAGCTTAAAAGTAAACCCTTATGTCACTAGATGGGTTGCAAACCGGCTAAAGGACAGAACCAATAAAGTTAAAATCGTTGGAGCAATGTCAGACTCAAAACCAGTCACAAGTGGTGTCCCACAGGGATCTGTCCTGGTACCCCTCTTGTTCGGCATTTATTTCTCAGATGTTAAAGCAAACATGGGATGGCTGTGGCTGACAAAGTTTGCAGATGACTGCAAACTAGGTGCCATAGTCGATACACCAGCAGATACACACATCCTACAAAAAGGCCTCACTGAAACGGACAACTGGTGCCATAGTCACGGCCTTAAACTAAATGCCAAAAAATGTATAGTTATCCCTTTTGGAAAAAACAAAGTACCCACAAATTATCACATAGACAGCAACCTACTGAGTATGGAAAAAGTAATCAGAGACCTAGGGACCCAAGTAGACAGCGACCTCTCATTTGACACCCACGTTGCCAAAGTGGTTAGAAAAACATTCTACCTTGCACACCTCATCATGAAGGGTTTCACATCCAGATCCAAGGATGTCATTGTACCCCTATATTCCTCCCTCATCAGACCCATGATTGAGTACAATGCCCCATTTGGTATGTACCTCACCCGGCACTTGCAACAGCTGGAGAGACCACAAAAGTACCTTACCAAAAGGATCAAGGGTCTCCAACATATGTCTCATTCTGCCAGACTAAAGAAACTTCAGCTCTATTCAGTAGTATTCCACCTGCTCTGAGGTGATCTCTGCCTGACATACAAGGCCATGTCCAATCAGGATCTGATGGACATGCTCCACCTCAAAAAATCCAAATCCATCAGGACCACAAGAGCTAAAGACTTAAACCTCGGCACAAGTATGAATAGGACATGCTGGAGGGAGAGATTCATAACCCAAAGTCTTCCCATGCTTTGGAACAGGATCCCAGTTCGTATTAGGCAGAGCCCCTCACTGAATTTCTTCAAGAGAAATCTTGATGAGTGGATGGGAGATCGTAAGTTTACCCCAGGGGTCACATCTGTGTCACTGCTAGACAGAGGCACAGTAAACTAATTCTATTATATAAGGGGACCTTCACTGTGTCACTACTAGACAGAGGCACAGTATTCTAGATTTTATCTGTACATTTTTGTACCATTTCATGGGGTGGCAAAAGCCACATCACTATGGCTAGGCTTACAAATGCCCCAGAGCAGATAGTCTAGTACTATACTATGAAACTATGAAACTATGAGAAAAGCAACAACCTGCTCCTCTTCTCCACCTAAACACCGAACCTATAAAATAACCACACAATCCTCAATGTTCCTAAATGATTGAGAGAGGGCGGGTAGCAAGTTCCCACAAAAACCTGATCCCTTACTCAGTCACACTCACATAAAATAAGTTAAACCCCTCCTTGCACTTACCTCACTTCCCCCAACCCTCCTAGTTTCCCAATTTAACCCTTCCATTTCCACCACACTAACCTTCTTCCACTACCCTGTTAACTCCCATTACTACTCCTACCTGACCCTCTCCCGAAGATGTCCCTGGACAAAATGGTTTATTCCCAAACCTCATTTGCCCCATTCCTCTTCAATAAACACACCACAATAAATGACATTTGATAACCTTTATTAAACTTTCACAAACATAACTTTACCAAGCAATATTTTAATTTGCTGATCACAGTATGAACATCCATATAACAATTTACTAGGGCAGTATAACTTTGCTCACCCTAACTAAATAAGAAGCGCCCTCACCTCCCCTCACTTAGTTTTACTTTAAGCAACCAGAGGTGAGGAAGCTGCTTCATCTTATACTTATCAAGCAGCATCCCATTGCTCACTTTCATTCCCCAATTCATTGAATTAAACATCCAACAACAGAGTGAGAACAGAAGAGGGAAAATTCTGCCCCTCTTCTCCGCCAACCAGCCTGACACAGACTCTTACCCCTTATTCACTCCAAAACCTTGAGCAGCCCTCCAAAAAAACTAAGTATACATTAAAGAGGTCCCACGAAAATCATTCAGGTGTATTCCATCATCTCTGAACCAAACTGTATCCCTGTCATCGACATCCCAATGACCTGTCATATAAATACCTAAAGCAGCCGGTTGTCTAACTAGCCAAAAACTAACAAACCAATGAGCTCTTTCCATAGCCAAAATAACCATGGTACTATCTCTGACCACACAATACACATACCTGGGTATAACCTCTTTAACGTAAACAGATCCCCACTTATCCTAACTACCGATTATAGCTTCAGAATTATTCCCAAATTGTTACCTGACAAATATACCACCAGGACTCTTAGGACCCCATTGCTACTCGAAAGAATGCCAACCCAACTGCATGCCATCTGGCCTAATTTCAGCCCCCATTTACCACCGAATGGATATGAGCATGACCAAAATAAAATTTCCTTTCCCAGAAAAGTAATTTAATACTAAACCAGTCACCATATGTAATTTCCTAATATAAGACAAGAAAGCATTTAATGACCAACAACTCAACCTCTTAATGATTTAAATTAATCTGCCTTCCGTAAATCTGATATGCTTCCAATGTGCAAAAAATGAGTGGAAGACCTGTCTCCCAGTAAACTAACTCCAAAAAGCTCTGCTTATCATATATACAAACTGATTAGGTGTCATCACCTTGTCCACTACCGAACAAAAATGGCGTCCTGTGGACTCCCAGCATAAGACCACAGCAACCTCGTAGCTCAATCCACCAGACACAACCAATCATTCCTGCCTTTTCCCAGTACTATCTGCCTGGCCTTCCCCAATTGATCCATTTTAGATCTACTAACAAAATATGCACAGTAGCAAAAAAACTCTAAAACATCCCCAAACTAGTGACCAAAATAACTTTGACACCCTAAGATCTCCATAATACATCCATAAAGCGAACATCACACCTAAAGTATAGCCCAATGAATTTCCATTTACCAGAGCTAATCACCACAACAAAACCTTTAAAACCTGTCGTGTCAATGGCCATTGTCTGCCAGTCTTTACACCATCAACCCTACCCCAGCCCTTCAACATATGAACCACAGTCCAAAATGTAGTAATGTCATGTAATCCTGCCACCCATGCAACTATACTAATCACAGCTAAGTCCATCTTAACTAACTGAACTGCCTTTCCTTGTTTCCACGCCTGAACCAAATATCTCAACAACAATCCTTCCCACCAAACTCCTTCCTCCTCAGGCAACTGCAACACAAATTTAACAAAAGTTTGCAATGCTCTACCATACCCCTTACTTTTAAAAGCTGCCCAAGATTCCTGTACCAAAAATCTAATCCTTCCAACTCAACCTGACACACCTCACCTGAATGAAAATGAAACCTCTTCCCCCACAACTTCTCCTGCTAGACCTTCAATGCCAGCCAAATTGGAACTAACTCCAAACCATCAACATCCCTCCTCCAATCATCCTTCCATCCTGCAAACCAGTGAGCCACAAACCATTCTCCATAAAATATGCTCCATTCTAATACTACCTGCCACATCTAAAAACAGTTGTATTCTGCCTGCCAAAAAGCCATGCCATTAATCTGTTCGGAAAAGACAACCAGAATACTAAATCAGCAAACACCAAGTTATTAACCCTCACCCAGTGATAATTGCTTTTCACCCCTGTTCAACAAAAAGGCCACAGAGCCACAAAAGGAATGACCCTCCATAACATTCTTAATCAGCACCTTGTCCTTGGATTTCCCCACTGAATCTTTTCTTTCAAACATGTTACGTTCTCATCTATTAAACAAAACACACCATGGCTTGCATCCACTAGCAATCCCAGAAAACAATGCCTTGCTTGAACCTTCTAACTTCAGCCTGGCCAGCAGAACACCCAGTTCCTCACAAATCCCCAAAAACATCTACATACCTTCCAATGCTCCATCAAACCCTACATCTGCTCTTAAGAAGTCATTCAGATAACATATCACCTCATGGCGGCCCACCCACTGATGCCATACCCAATGGAAAGCAGTGCTAAACCTCTCAAAGTAGCACAGGCCACTGAGCATCCCATCAGCATAGCTTTGCCAAAGTAAAACTTAAACACAGCTATCATGCTCAACAATGGCCACTTTTCCTCCCAAACTGGTAATGAACCAAAAACAGAATCAACATCCGCCTTCACCAGCCCTGGGTCTGTAAACTCCTGAATCATCATCTGAAGATGCATAACTGACTTTGCATCATCTCCCAAAATGCAATCATACAAAAAATTCCCCTCAGGATAAGACCGGTGGTGAAGTAAATGAAATTCCCTGCTGACTTTCTATTAACCATCCCCACTGTAGAAACCTTAAAACAGTTAAAGGAACCTGCCCGCTCTTCCTTTCCCACCAAGCCTTCCAAAATATCTTCCATCCCCTGCAAGGAATGCAGACTCCTACAAGTTGACCCCTCCCCTCCCACTCCTGATTTAATGGAAAATCCCCCAGAAAACCCATCTGTTAATTTGACTGCAACTGCTGAATCAGTAAATGGCATGAGCAGCTGACAGAATACGTCTATGTTAATGAGAAAATGCATCCCCGAGTCATCCCTTTGATATACAAAAGGACACCCCTTTCTATGCCACCAAAATTCCCCTTGCATCAACTACCCTGAAATGCAAGAATCAATAAAGGTAACCCACCCAGTCCAGGCTGCTGTGAACTCAAATTAACCAACATGACTTCTTGTCTGCAACCTGTACAGCTGAATGCGTAGCCACACACTTCAAACAGATGTGCAAAACCCTACCTGCCACCCATGAACAATGCCCCCATTAAAGACTCTGCATACCCCCATCCCAGCCCCCTAACTTAACCCCCCTACTAATAGCCCCAAGGCTGTCTACCATAGCGGTTATTCAAATGTCAGGATGTCTGACATCCTAACACAGTGACTGATCCACTGCCTTCTGCTTTCAAAACATCTGATTGTACCACAACCAAGCATTCCCCAAACACGGAAGTTTTGCCTCACAGATTGGGAGAAATAAGGTCAATGTAGTATCCTTCTCCATCCAAACTGCCATGTAATAAATGAAATCTGACACACACAGGTGTCCCATGTTCTTGGCCACAGTCTACCTATCCTCCTCTACCCCAAAGCCACTAAAGCTGCCAAAAGTCTTTACTGTTTGTAGTTTCCTATTGTCTCAGACTTTGAACCCCATCCACATCAATTAATTCATAATATTGACATACTCCCCTTTCCAGATCTCTTCTTCAACTAAAAGCAGTATGTGAGGGGGTCAAAAGACCCCCCCTTGCCCCAGTGCCTGCTTAGCCAACCAATCGCCCATCCAGATCCCAAAGTCCAAACCAACCTCATGCTGTAGTGACTCCTCCCCACTTGTGGATGACCCCAAACTCTCCATAATCAAATCTAAACACCTATTTTACCCTGCCCCCAGTGTACCGCATCCTCACTTATCCCCACACTACTCGCAAACTGCACCAACTCTGACATGCCTAAATGAGCAAATAACAATGTATCATTACCTGTGACCTCATTGTGCACTGCTCTGCCAGCTGAAACATCCACTACAGCAGCATCCGTCAACTGTTGTGCCCACTACCCTCGGGCCACCAGCTGATGCAAACTCTGCACTTACACCATCTGCAAAAGAAAAGACAACTGTAAATCATATGAAAGTCAGGGAATTCCCTTTGGGGAAAATGGCATCCCCACTAATTATCACATTAATAACAATGTACTAAGCAAACAATCTGTCATGAGGGACTTGGGCACCCATGTTGACAGCAATTTGACTTTTGACCACCACGTTGCCTCCATTGCATGGAAGGCTTTCTACATGGCCCACCTCATAAATAAGGGTATTTCATACAGGAACAATGTGGTCATAATATCCCTGTACTCCTCCCTTATCAGACCCATTATCGAGTACAATGCCCCCTTCGGCATGCACCTTGTCAAGCACATGCAGCAGCTGGAGTAACCACAGAGGTTCCTGACCAGGAAAATCCAGGGTATCAAACACTGTCCCTCTACCCAGTCTCATACAGACTGCTCAGAGGTGACCTGTGTCTGGCATACAAGGCAATCTCAGACCCTGCCTTAATGGAGCTGCTGCAAATCCATAAGTCAAACTCCATTCATGCAACCTGCATGCAAGGCCTTAACTTGGTTTGTGACATTAATAGAAGTTGTTGGTGGGATAGGTCTGTGTCGCAAAGACTCCCCCATCTGTGGAATAGACTCCATCTCCATGTCAAGCAGAGTACCTCTCTAGCCCTCTTTAAGAGGAACCTGGAGGAGTGGGTGGGAAACAGAAAATACACCCATGGGATCCCACCTGTGTCCCTGCTGGACAGGGGAAACAGGTGCTGACTTTGAGAGAACATGGGCGAAATTCTTGGATAGGCTTATATGGGCTTCCAGGCCAATAGCCTAGTATCATCCTATGAACTTATGGACTTACTTCCTTTAATCAGAGCATTTCCCACAACAGCAGCTGCACCCTCTGTCTTTGTCACTTCTCAGAACAATTATTCAGCTTGCACTACAATAACCACCAACTCCTGCCACAAACTGCATGATCTAGCCACCAGTCAAAAAAGAAGACAAAAACATAAATACTAACACACACACACACACACACACACACACACACACACACACACACACACACACACACACACACACACACACACAATGCCCCCAATAGTGGTCTTTTTATCCACACAAGCAAGAAACTTACTGAACTGCCCCCGACCCAGTCTGAAGCTTTGCCACCAGCTACAAATCCATATTTCCCTCAGCATAGTGCTATGCTCAGCACAACTCAAGCTCTGTGATTTAAGCCCAACCCTGTCCCTTCAGACAGAGAAGTGCTACATTTAAACTAATGAATGTGTTAAATAAAAAGTGGCCATACCTCTCAGCCTCCTGGCATAGGAACCTAGATAAAGGCTGAAATAATAAGAAGACCAAAGTACTTTATAGTGACAGATTACAATCCTTACTTAATTACCCAAAATGTTACACCTCCTGACACAGAATAATAACAGGATTGACATTAATATTAATTTTATAAAAGCTGTGCAACCTACTGGTGAACACAAGGAGCCATTTTTTTTAAACTGTAAGGCATGCAATGTTGCCAAGGATACTTTCCATTTAACAAAATTAATTTTGTGGACCAAGCCAAAATCTGGACATTCTGCAAAAACCTATACATTTAATATGTATAAGTTAAACACCTTAACCATTATGACACCCTCCCACCCCACTTGAGACCTATGCCTCACATCTAAATTCCTTTACATTTTGGGCATGCTGCACGCAATACACACAGTAATCACCTTCCACCCAATGTTTCCTTCCATGCTTGGTGGGTAAAAGGTAAGAACCTGCAGCTGAAGCAGAATTTCTACAGACCACATATGACCTGAACAAATGCTCTGTACCATTACTATTGTGCTGCAATGCTAACACCACACCCATAGCTTTCCACAAATCAAGGACTACTCTCAACAGAATTAGAGGCTCTACCATTCAGGAATGGTTAAATTATATTAGTACTATTAATTTGAGACCTGCGGCTAATAAGGGAATACCCATTACCATGTACTTCCAGTGCTTGCTTCAGGCATTTGTCTTTTATATTTGCATTTTTTTTAGTTATCCAAAAACCCCTTTCACTGCCCGAGTTGGGATATATCGATTGCACAATGTTAATATGTCAGTTAATGCACACCATGCATGCGTGGCTGGCTCTCAAACCCTCTTCTACAATTGGGAATTATTCCAATAATGAGTAAAGCTCCTTCTTACACTGCTACCACCAATGATGATAAAAAAGGATCCAAAGACAACACAACAGGAAGAAACCATGCCACCACTTCACAAACCAATAAAACAGAGTCTGGACATGCAAAAACTCTACAAGGGGGCCTAATAAAACCAAAATCTAGCCTTTAAACAAAACGGGGGAGATTTAGTTATGGACAGTGAAAAGAGCTGCCCAAACTGCCATGTAATATATCAAATGGCCATCTCCACAATAAAAGCCATGCGAGAGTACAGAAGAAAGTCTGCAAACTGTACCATTTCCCTACAAACAAACAAAATAGATTCTCAAACTCATGCCTTACCAACTAAAATTGGAAAACCAACCATTTCTAAATCACAGCAGATGTATTTAAAGAACTGAAAAAAAAATAATATTATTAACCCAGTTTCACCATACCTACCAAAATTAACCCGAGGCCTACTTGTTCCACAAGTACCTACTAGTCATCATGGACATAATCCTTGCAGTAGCAAGTTCATACCAAAATCTGATCCCTTACCCAGTTATACTCACACAAAACCAGTTAAGCCCCCTGCTTGCACTTACATCATTTCCTCCCAACGGTTCTACTTTCCCAATTTAACCCTTCCATCCCCACCATACTAACTTTCTTCCACTACTCTCTTAACTCCCATTACTATTCCTAACCGACCCTCTGCATACATGTCCCTGGACATTGGTTTGTTCCCAAACCTCATTTATCATTTCTGATGAATTTAAATGTAAGCATAGAAACTACCTGAACTATAAACAGCTAAATATGTCATACACAAACCTTATATATTCTTGTTGACTTTGGTTAGTCATAATGATTGCTTGTGATAAATTAAATTAAATTAAATAATTTTACTCTGAGTGGATGGAGATAGTGAATATATGTAAATAATAACTATATATACAAAAATATTATAGCATTCACAAGGAAAAAAATCTTCAATAGCACATGTATAAGGCATTCTTTTGTGCACTTAGTTTAAATAAAAGGCTTTCATCTGAGAATTTGAGTGGTTCTGTAGAATATGTGCACTCAAGGGAAATACCTTTTTCTAATCTGACATTTCACGTGTATCTCAAATAAAAGCCCCTGTTACTTACATCACATGCTCTTTATGATTGGAAGAACTGTGTGCTACTGACAGAGGCATCTTCCATGCCATATTTCTGGTTATCAGATTTCATAGCAAACTTGTCAAATCAGAAACTACAGCCTCAGGGAAACTATGCAGTGCAAATACTAATAAATAAGCCATGTTCCAAAAGTGTGGGAGCAAAGGCAAACCCACAGAGGCAGCAAGCTCTTAGCAGCTAATTACCAAAGATGTTTCTGTTTTTGCACAGTCAGTTTTACAGTAATGATGCAGCTGGCAGTTTCTGAATTATGTGTAGCTGTATTTATGCCAGCTTTAAGCAACAAAGCTAATAAAATGGCCATTATCAAACCACAAAAAGTCTCAAGGAGTTCAACGACATTATTATGTACTACTCACTCCTACTAATACCATATCTCAAACACCATTTAATAATCAATAGAAGACAAACATTATCAAAAGGGCATTTGGAATAATGAAAAAAAATCAAATTTCTTTATTTCTGCATTTACTGATTCGATATGACCAGAACACACATCCCTTATATAACATGATGCACAGAAAGCATTGAAGCAATGAGTGTTGTTTGGGTGTAGAACTCTATACATGTATTTCTTATGCAGTGACTGTTCTCATATTGTCTCTTCCATCTATTTCTCTGCTGATACAAAATCATATTGTGGTTAGAAAAGCATGCTGATTCTGAATTTCAGAAAATGACAGGTTGTGGA